>NC_069662.1:8972500-9197500 GCF_027244095.1 Hemicordylus capensis | reverse complement strand
AGGAGAATGACCTGAAAAGTGGCACACAAGCTGGTAACCTCCGGATTGGATTACTGCAATGTGCTCTATGTAGGGCTGCCTTTGGATGTAGTTCAGAAACTTCAGTTAGTTCAAAATGCGGCAGCCAGATTGGTCTCTGGGAGAAATCACATTTACCTGTTCTTAAACATTTGCACTGGCTGCTGATAATGTTTCCGGGCAAGGTTACAATTAGCTCGTTATTTGTTGTAAAGCCCTAGATCCATGCTACCTGAGAGAGCGTTTTTCTCTACAAGATCCCCAGCTCTCATTATGATCCGTCAGAAAAAGTTTGTTTCCGGGTGCCACCAGTTCAGCTGGTGGCGATCTGGGATTGGGCCTTCTCAATTGTCACCTCTGGGTTGTAGATTGTGTTCCCTGTGGAAATGGAAGAGGAGAGCTGGTCTTCTGGTAGCAAGCATGAATTGTCCCCTTTGTTAAGCAGAGGCTGCTCTGGTTTGCATTTGAATGGGAAACAGGTGTGAGCACTGTAAGATATTCCCCTCATGGGGTGGGGTTGCACTGGGAAGAGCCCCTGCCTGCTTGCATGCAGAAGGTTCCAAGTTCCCTCCTCGGCATCTCAAGATAGGGCTCCTGCCTGCAACCTGGGAGAAGCTGCTGCCAGTCTGTGTAGACGATACTGAGCTAGATGGACCAATGCTCTGACTCGGTATAAGGCAGCTTCCTATGTTCCTATCTTCCTTGAAGGACTTCAGGAAAGCCTTAAAGACCAATCTTTTTAGCCTGGCTTTTAATATCTGCTTTTGATTATAATCTGGCTAAAGTGTTTTTGTTTGTTTGTTTGTTTGTTTTAATTGTTTTATTATGTGCTTTTGATTTTAAAGTAAACCACCTTGAGCCACTTTAGGAAGGGCAGTATATAGATCGAATGAATGAATGAATGAATAATACAACATAAGGACAGCCCTGCTGGATCAGGCCCAAGGCCCATCTAGTCCAGCATCCTGTTTCACACAGTGGCCCACCAGATGCCGCTGGAAGCCTACAGCAGGAGTTGAGGGCATGCCCTCTCTCCTGCTGTGACTCCCCTGCAACTGGTACTCATATACATGAAGTGGAAGCAGCAGAGAGGCTGGTGAGGCTAGGAGCTCTCTCCTTGGCTCTGTGCAGGTGCCTCCACTACTACACTTCTTTTCTGGAAGAGGTCGTGGAGGAGGGAGGGGCCTGATATGATTCAGGACTCTGAGCAATTCTTTGGGGGCCTATGCCTAGTATGGGCCACTCCCTGATGATGCCCCTTCTTTTGAAAACGATGGCCCTCTAGTGCAGGAGTTTCCATGCTTGGGTCCCCAGATATTGTTGGACTACAACTGCCATCATCCACAGCCATGATGGCTAAAAGCTAGAGGAATGGATCCCCTGGTACTTCCATAATTTCGTCTGGATTAAGCTCTCTGGTTTGTTCACCCACATCGAGTCCATCACTGACCTCAAGCAGGTTCAGGTTTTTCTTCCTTGGATCCAGGGATGTAGTTGCAAATTCAGAAGTGCAGGTGGCCCCCATGACAGCCCCCAAGGCCATGCCCACCCCAACAGCCAGAGAAGCCGAGAAGTACTGTTGCTCCGTCCCTGCGCACCCCCCCCTTCCTCGGCACCCCTGCTTGGATCTCGTGCAAAAGAGAGACAGAGCTGGGAATGTTGTCAGAAGGGGTGGCAAGCAAAGTAACAACAAAGCCACAACAGACAGAGTTCTTGTGGCACTTTAAAGCCTAACCAATATATTGTAGCACAAGCTTTTCTAGAGTAAAGTCTATTTCAGCAGTTGTGCAAAGTGTTATCCGTTAACACGGGCCTGGATACATTTTCTTTGGATCTAGGAACCAGCCCCAAAATGTAGGAGCCAGTCAATGGACACTTGACAAAATTACCCACCTTACCTTAGTGACAGACATTGTGGAGGGGAAGGTAAAAGGTATTCCCTTTATTCCCTTCATAAGTAACATAACACAGAAACAGGGCCGCCTAGGACAAATACGGATTTTGTAAAATTACTACTATGTATATAAAGCCACCTAATGGTGCAGCGGGGAAATGCTTGACTAACAAGCAGAAAGTTGCTGGTTCGAATCCCCGCTGGTGTGTTTCCCTATTGGGCAGCAGCAATATAGGGACATCATCTCATACTGATAATGGTAAACCCCTCCTATATTCTACCAAAGAAAACCACAGGGCTCTGTGGGCGCCAGGAGTCGAAATCAATTTTATGGCACACTTTACTTTACCTTTACTATTTATATACCACTCTTCAATAAAATTCTCAAAGTGGTTTACATTGAATAATAAATAATACATAAATAAGATAGCCCCCTGTCCCCAGAGGGCTCACAATCTAAAAATAAGCATAAGGTAGACACCAGCAACAGCCACTAGAAGAATGCTGTGCTGGGGCTGGATAGGGCCAGTTGCTCTCCCCCTGCTAAATATGAGAGAATCACCACTTTGAAATATGTCTCTTTGCTCAGCTAGCAGGGGTTCTCTGAACTATCTCGGAATATACTAGTCTTGAGCCACAGTTAAATTTGTAATCACCATGGTTCCCTGGTGCCGGGAATTTGTCAAGCCTTGAGTTGACATGTATATAATATCTCACTGGAGCCAAATAGTGATGAATTTTAAGAATCCATGATAATTCTATAAGAATCAATGGTATCAAACACTGATGAGAGATCCAGAAGAATCAATAGGGGTACACTTTATTTTCTGGTACAAGTTATCCACCAAACAATTTTCAGTCCCAATTCCAAGTTAGCAGCCAGATGTAATATTGCAGATTTAATATTAGATTGCAAAATCCATTTTGTGTATTGCTCCATAAACCACCATGCACACTGCTGGAATTATGCCAATAGTATCTGAAAATCACTATCTGAATATGAATATGAATACGACTAATATTTTTATACTGCTTTTCAACAAATGTTCCTGAGTGGACAAAAGCACAACTGTGATTAAGGACTCTTATTTCCATAAATAGGTTTTATATGTTTCCACCAGGGAGAGCTTATGGTTGCTTGGGCAACTGAGATATCCTGAAGTATAGCAGCACGTTGCAAATTTAAATCTCATTAAAACTTCAAAGCAACATGTAAAAAGCAAATCATCTTCCAAAATAGGCCGTATTCTATTTTATTCTATTACAAGTATCTCTCTATTTGAAAGATCTGGGAATGTTATGGATGCATAGTTGGAGCATCTGCAGATTTGTGGGAGATACTGACAGACTCAGGGTAGCCTTCAGATATGTCAATTTCACAAAATCAGAAATTTTAAATACCTGTAAGTGGCCACCTCCCATAGACTTTTCCAGTGTAACGCAATGGAGTGGAATATTCATGGATGTAGAGGGCAGTTAGCAGACAATCAGGTTGACCTGATGTAACACAGCAGCAAGAAGTGGGGTGGGCGGGCTTGAATTTTCTTTGGATTTATTATAGAAACCCAACAGAAATGGCAGTTGTTTAGAAAGACATAAAAGGGGGAAATCAGCTTATTATTTATATAAGCCCCTTTTCAACTGAATGGTCCTCAAGGAAGCATACAAATGTTAGCAGGAATAATAACTGTAAAAACAAATATGAGAGAGAAAGTGGGGGGCAGCCCTTAGGCTGATGGCAGAGGTCAGAGAGTGGTCCCTTTGCTACATTTCTGCCACCCCCAACTGACAGCTGAAGCAAAGAGATCTGTTTTGGCAGGCAGGGAGGAAACACACACTCTGCAGTGGCTCTTGCGGTGGCTGATGGATCATAGGGCCAAGCTGATCAATGCCTTGTTATGATGTTTTTCCTGGGAGTCACGGGGTGCAACATCTCAGTGGCCCGTAGCTCCTTAGCCTGATGTCACAGGCCATGGGGTGCTTCCTTTCCCATCTGCTATCTGAGCAAATATCCGAACACATATGGTGAAATCAAAGACATGATCAGATTATGTAAAAACTAGGCTTTGAAGTTAAAGATGGTGCTCAGTTAGTGTTGCAATATAGCGGGTGCTGAATGGCATGTTTAGTACCACTTCATGCATGTGTATTTGCTTTATATTCCATTATTCAGCCCCAAAGGTAACCTATGTTACAAAGCATTATATAGAAAGTATGTCAGATAAATAAACATATCGGTCAGTCAGTCTGTCTATCTACCTTGAATAGTTGCAATTACCCAGCTATAATTAATATCTTGTTTTAACAAAGCCCATAGAACTACAGGTTGTTCAATGACTTAGGCTGTCTCCATTCTCTAATGAGCTTTAGAACATATTTACAGCATGCTTAGAAATAAACCAAGAAATATTGGTGGTATAGTGATGAGCATAGCTGCCTTCCAAGAAATTGACTCAGGTTTGATTCCTGGCCGGTGCAGAATGTTATTTTATTATGCCTCTTCCTTTCATTCTTGTTTTTCATTTTAGGCTACATTCCTCATGGGAAATTGTTTTATGAGATCACCTTGCTCTCTGTGTGTGTGTGTGCGCGTGTGTGCGTGTGCACGTGTATGGCCTGCCCCACAAACAACTTTGCAATGCCCAGACTGATTTGGACTAAATTTGGTTCATTTGTAATGCCAAATAGGGACACCTAAATGGTGTATGTATGTTGTGATGACATCATCCACCCCAATTCAAGATGGTGGATGCATAAGCATTAGAGATGGAAGCAGGTAACTGTGAATACTAACTGACTTGTATACGTGTTAAGAGTGTAGTGGTCATTAACCCTTTGAGAGCTCCTTCTTCTGCATGATCCCCACCGCACGCTAAGGTCATTTGAGTTGGTCAGCCTCCAGTTACCACCAGTATGTCTGGTAGTGACTCAGAGGTGAGCCTTCTCTGTAGCTGTCCCTGGGCTGCAGAATGCACTCCCGGCAGAAACCCGTAGCTTGAGTTCATTGTTGGCCTTCAAGAGAGCCCTTAAGACCTATCTGTTTGACCTGGACTTCCAGGATTTTTAAATAGTTCTAAAAAAATTTAATTGTGAATGGTTTAAAATTGTTTGTTTTGTATTGATTGTTTTAAAACGACGGATGCAGGTTTTCTTATTGGTGCTGTGCAAAGCCCATTGTTTGGATGGGACAGTATTTTATTTATTTATTTATTTTTACATTTATATCCTGCTCTTCCTCCAATGAGCCCAGAGCGGTGTACTACATACTTGAGTTTCTCCTCACAACAACCCTGTGAAGTAGGTTAGGCTGAGAGAGAGGTGACTGGCACCTCTGAATGGGGATTTGAACTCAGGTCTCCCTGGTCCTAGTCCAGCACTCTAACCACTACACCACACTGGCTCACACTGGTATATGAATGTAATAAATAAATAAATAAATAAACCTTGATATCCATAAATGAATTCCAGAACCCATTTCAAGATGGTGGCCATGCTGTCTTCCTCCCTAGCAACTTTGCAATGCCGGAACCAATTTGGATCACACATGGTACAGTTGTAATGTCCACAGGAATATTTCAATTGTATGTTCTTAGCTTACTTTCCTCATAGAAAATAGCCTTGTGAGATCGCCTTGCTGTGTGTGTGTGCGTGCGCACGCACACGCACGTGCTCTCCCCCTTACAACTATGCAAGGCCTGGACAAACTTGGATCAAATTTACTTCAGCTGTAGTGTTGCATAGAGACATTTCAATGACATGTTTTACAATGATGTGATTATCTCATTGCCACCCTCCACTTATGCACGGTGCACTGTTCTTAGAGGAGGATCTAGTGTTTTACTGAACCTTGCATATTGCATTTGGTGTTTAACAAACAGAGCATGATGTTCCTAGTTATCAATTAAAATTATAATGAAAGGAAAGGTGGATTAGTTCTTACCAGGATGTCTTGTTTCAAAATGAGAAAACAAACCTTCCTTTCATAAAGAGGCTCATACAATAGCAGAACCTGAAGCAGTTCAAGGATTCTATGTGGTGACAAGAAAACTACCATAACTGGACTCCAAGAAATGTGTGCAAATAAATCTAGTCATTTACTGAAATATGAACACTTTTCGTGTTGAGCTTATGTTAAGGGTTGCAACAGATTATTTTATGATGTACCGCTTTTTAAAACTCCTGAGCCCCGCCTATTTCTTTTGCTGTGTAAATTGCTGACTTTTTTTTTGTTGAATATTTATAATTGCATCCCTTTGTAAATCAAGCTAGCATCAAACCAAATCCTTTAAAAGCTTGTTCACACACGTGTTCAGAGCTCTTTTCTTGAGAAGTTGGGTGGCTCTTAAAAGAGCCTTTGGGTTTTGAACTGTCTTCTCGGGAAGAGATTTATTTGGAGCTGGTGTACTTGGTGACCGCCTTGGTGCCTTCAGACACGGCGTGCTTGGCCAACTCTCCCGGCAGCAAGAGGCGCACGGCCGTCTGGATCTCCCGGGAAGTGATGGTGGAGCGCTTGTTGTAGTGGGCCAGGCGGGAGGCCTCGGCGGCGATGCGCTCGAAGATGTCGTTGACGAAGGAGTTCATGATGCTCATGGCCTTGGAGGAGATGCCGGTGTCGGGGTGGACCTGCTTCAGCACCTTGTAGACGTAGATGGAGTAGCTCTCCTTCCTGCTCTTCTTGCGCTTCTTGTCCCCCTTCTTCTGGGTCTTAGTCACGGCTTTCTTAGAGCCTTTCTTGGGCGCAGGCGCTGATTTCGCTGGCTCAGGCATGGCGCGACAACACTAAATGATCTCTGTACCGACGGTCTAAACCCACCGCAGCATATACTTAGAAAAGAAACACAGGCTCAAGTCACCCTATTTATAGCATTCTGCATTACAACAACTAATTACATCAATCCCACCTTCTAATATCTTATTGGCTGGAAGAACTAGTCTTGTTCCCGCAGAATTAGATAACCAAACGAACTGCTGGATGCCGCTTCCCCAATTCTTATTGGACCGCTGCGGAAACGGCACAACCAATGGGATTAGCCGAGATATACCCTTTTCCCATTGGGCAGCTTGATCACGTGCTGACATAAGACAAACCAATGACTTTTCAGACTTACAAGCCCGCGGTAACAGATAAATAACCCGGAGAAGGCTCTGCAGCTACAGTTCTCGTTTTCGCTCTCTAAGCAAGATAGTCTCGAGAAGCTCCAAAGATGTCTGGACGTGGAAAGCAAGGAGGCAAAGCTAGAGCGAAGGCCAAGACTCGTTCATCCCGTGCTGGGCTGCAGTTCCCGGTGGGTCGTGTGCACCGTCTGCTGAGAAAAGGCAACTATGCTGAGCGTGTCGGAGCTGGCGCGCCCGTCTATCTGGCTGCAGTGCTCGAATACTTGACCGCTGAGATCCTGGAGCTGGCTGGCAACGCTGCCCGGGACAACAAGAAGACCAGGATCATCCCTCGCCACTTGCAGCTGGCCATCCGCAACGACGAGGAGTTGAACAAGCTGCTGGGCAAAGTCACCATCGCCCAAGGAGGAGTCCTGCCCAACATCCAGGCAGTGCTGTTGCCCAAGAAGACCGAGAGCCACAAAGCCAAAGGAAAGTAAACTGGCTCGGCTTTGCTCTCTACAGGAATAAACCCAAAGGCTCTTTTAAGAGCCACCCACTACTTCAGTAGAAGAACTGAATATCTCATAGTGGAAACTATCTGTCTATGTATTTTGCTACAGTATCTGAAAGCTCCCCAAGTACAAAAAACATGTTTAACTGAGTCTTCTTCAGTTAGTAATTAATTACAGTAGTCTTGTTAAAGGAGTTTACCGTGCAGTCCTGTGGTTGTCTCACTATGCTTGATGAGGCTTCTCATTAACTTGATGGAGTTTAGAATCATGTTTTGGACCAGTCTGAAAGCCCCCAAAGACTTATCAACTTTTCTCTTAAAAATAAGAGTTTAGAAGTTAGTGTTATATCTCACTTTTCAACCAGGTTTGGAGAGGAGAGCTGGTCTTGTAGCAAGCATGACTTGACCTCTTAAGCAGGGTCTGCCCTGGTTGCATATGAATGGGAGACTTTATTTGTGTGAGCCCTGTAAGATATTCCCCTTAGGGAATGGAGCTGCTCTGGGAAGAGCAGAAGGTTCTAAGTTGCCTCTCTGACATCTCCAAGATAGGACAAGATTTTTTTTTTTTTGAACCAACAAACTATCAAAGCATACAGTACGTTGCCAAAGCACAATTATATACAAAGTGGTTGTTTATACATCATATATCTACAAAGATTTACACACAAGGATTTGGAAACCCACAGAAAGGGCTGAGAGAGATTCCTGCCTGCAGCTTTGGAGAAGCCGCTGCCAGTCTGTAAACAATACTGAACTAGATGGACATATGGTCTGACTCAGCTTCCTATGTTCCTAAGTTTGACTTCCCAATCAAGTTACAACAATTAAATGCCACCACTAAGTGTTTGTGTGAGACTGTGGGGCGGGGCATGCCTCACGGAATAGATGCAAAAACATTTCCTTCCTGGCAACTGTTATATTGTCTCTAAATGCAGAGCTTCCATTTATCAAGGTTGCTGATAAGACAAACTTTCAATGAATTTGGATAATCCCATTTTATTATTGTTAACAATATTGGGCAACAGACTAGTGAGTCATGACTAAGTACCACTGAAATAAATGAAATAGTGCTAGTCCTAATTTATTTATTATTTATTTGTTCAATTTTAAATCACTCTTACAGAATAGCTCCATTCATTTCCATGGGACTAGTGCCATGACTAATCTGGATGTTGTCCATCCATATACAGTTTTTCAACAACAACAAAGCCATTAAAGCAGTTACACAGCAAAAAGTTCAAAAAGTCCTTTTTGTTCCCTGTTCAAAAAGGTTTTGCAATATAAAACACACCCTCACTCAAGGCAGCAGCAACAGCCACTGGGGGGTGGGGGGGTGGGTGCTGCATTGGGCTGAGAAGGGATAATTGCTCACTCCCAGCTAAATATGAGCTTCACCATTCTAAAAGGTGCCTCTTTGCCCAGTTAGCAAGGTTTTTAAATCAGCTTAACTCAGTAGCCTTAACCACACTTTGTAGCAGAAAATTCCATCATGTCTTGTGTTGCATCCTCAGTCTGTCTTCAGATTTGCTATCTTTTCCTTTCCCTACATTCCTCTTTATGAAATCTCTCTTAATTTATTTCTGGCACTTTCTACAGTGATCTTTCTCACAAATCAAATTTCTATTATGGTCAACAACCAGCTTCATAGAGTGAATAATCACTATACAACAACAAGAGTAACAAGTCTCTTTCTCACAGCATTCAACTGATTTCTTCCCTTGCTCCTGAAGATAATTAGATTTATAATATATGACTTCTGCCTCGTATTTCTCCATAAAGTCTCTTTATCCTGATTTGCATCCTGTTCATTCCACGGGATCAGTTCTTGGGGGAAAACCCAGTTTTCATAATAGTAGTTAAATGCAAGGGTCTCTTATTCCTCTTGAACTCTCAGCAGATTTTAGCATATTGTTAAAATCTGTCTCCTTTTAGCTGTTTCGGTCGTTTCCAGTCTTTGGTCTGTGATTGGCATGGTACGATCATGCAATGAAAAGCCAGTCCCTCCTTGCAGGCCTATGAAATCAGGGTTTTTCCATTTTCTTCTCAACGATCTCCCTCACATTCACTTGTCTCTACCTTGAACTCTGCCACCAAAATGATTAATCTTGATAATCATTGTTCTGATTGCATTCATTTACTCCCTAGTCCCTTCAGTTTGCTATGATAGCTAACAGAACCCTCATGTTCAAGGGCAGTTTACCAGTGAACACCAGTTGTTGGGGGTGGGGAAAATTATTATTTAATTGCTATTGTTATTATTATTTTACATTTTATATCCCGCACTTCCTCCAAGGAGCCCAGAGCGGTGTACTACATACTTGAGTTTCTCCTCACCACAACCCTGTGAAGTAGGTTAGGCTGAGAGAGAAGTGACTGGCCCAAAGTCACCCAGCAAGTCTCATGGCTGAATGGGGATTTGAACTCTGATCTCCCCGGTCCTAGTCCAGCACTCTAAACACTGCATTAGGAGGCTGCTTGTGGATTTCTTGTTTGCATATGTGGAAAGCTACTGTTTGCCACTGTGGAAAGCAGGATGTTGGCCTAAGTCAGGCATCCCCAAACTGCGGCCCTCCAGATGTTGCTGAACTACAATTTCCAGCATACCCAGCCACAAAAAATTGTGTCTAGGGATGCTGATAGTTGTAGTTCAGTGACATCTGGAGGGCCGCAGTTTGAGGATGCCTGGCCTAAGTCAACCTGGGTCCTGATCCGGTGCAGTACTACTTATGGCTTCCAGTTCCACTTCATAGCTGGCAGAAAAGTACCTTGGAATTCACTTTCACACCACATGTGTAACTCATTATAAGAAAGAAAGGGCATCTTTATATTTTAAAACTCTATTGACTATCAAGAATTATATATATATATATATATATATATATATATATATATATATATGCAAGCTTCTGGCAGGGAAAGAGGAAAGCAGCGACGCTGGAGGTGAGGCGGGAAACAAAACGTCTGTGGTGGAGACAAAATGGCAGCGGGGCAGGTAGGAGAAGGAAGGAGTGGGCAGGGAGAAAATGGTGGTGGGTGGGCAAGAAAACAGGAGCAGCGGTGAGCATGGGAAGAAATTGGTAGTGGTGGGTGGGCAGGCGGGGGAAACTAGAGGCGCAGATGCTCTGCAACTGGCCCAGCTAGTATTACTTATTACACTAAGATGCCAAACTTGAAGCAGTTTTTAAAAAATAAACAATTTCAAGACCCGTCAATATTGTGGAAAATGTAAGTCTAAAAAGCATATGTACATTGATACCAACTGAGAACTGTCCTCTTCAACTGCCTGTAGTCATTACTCATATAAGCAACATAGGAAGCTGCCTTATACCAAGTCAGATCCTTGGTCCATCTAACTTAGTATTGTCTATGGGCAGTGACTCTTCAAGGTTTCAGGCAGGAGTCTTTCCCAATCCTGCCTGGAGATTCCAGGATTCCAGGGATTAAACCTGGGACCTTCTGCATGCAAAGCAGATGCTCTGCTACTGAGCTACAGTCCCATAAACCAAGCTATACCAATTTTACCCAGAAAGAGAAACAGCATGGTGGTCTGGGGCACAAATTAGAAAGAAAAATGAGTTCTTCATTAGGTTTGGCACAAGAGAGGAAGCTACAAGTGTGTCAGCCTGCCTTGCAAAACAGTATGGCTTTCAAGAACACAGCGGCTTCACTATACTTGCTAACTGAGCAAAGGGTTCACCTTTTAAAAGTGGTGATTCTCTTTATTCAGCAGAGTGAGAGCAACTGGTCCAATCCAGTCCCACCACAGCATCCCTCCAGTGGCTGTTGCTGGTGTCTATCTTATGTTTATTTTTAGACTGTAAGCCCTTTGGGGACATGGAGTCATCTTATGTATTTATTATTTTTATGTGTAAACTGCTTTGGGAACTCTTGTGGGAAAGCAGTATATTAATAATAATAATAATAATAATAATAATAATAAAATAAACAAGCAATAATTAGTAATTAATAATAATAGTATCATTGAACAAGGTTGGACAAGTGTCCCTGGCTGGCAAAATGTCCTCTTTGCTCTCATGGTGGAGAGTATGTTTTATTATCCACATAGGAGGGAGAGTAAGAGGGTGCCAAGAATGTTTTGGTTTCCGCCGTGTCCTTACAGTTCTTGAGCAAAGGAGAATATGGGGGCCCATCCTTGTCTATAGGCTCCTGATACACCTATGAGCTTTCGATTATTGTTGTCAGCTTCAGCTCCATCCATTAATTTACCTGGGGCGGGGGGGGGGGGAGAAATGTTAATATACAATTAAATCTTTTGTACCTTTTAATCTAGTAATGCCTTCTGTCTGGCTTTTAAGTATTGAACCACACTCCTCTGCTTTCTCAGATGCTTTTAGGAAAGTTACATCCTCTCTCCCCTGCCCTAGATTCTGCCAAAGCAACACTTTGATTGATTGATGAATATATATCCCACTTTTCCTTACACGAATATTTTCAGGGTGGCTAATAAAAGAAAATTGAAAAAACAAAATAGAAACAATAATATCAAACCACAATGTGAGTGCAACAACAAAGCAGAAAAATGACGGCAGATATAGGGGCCATTAATATATAATGGGAAGTGTTCTAGTCAGAGTTTCTGCATCTGCATCTGAGCTTATTCTGCAGGATAAGCAGTGAGAGCCGCGTTTAGAAAGAAGAACTGATTGCAAGAGGCGACGTTTTGCCTTTCTAAAAGAATGTCGCGGTTTTGCAATGCTGTCCAATCCCTGCCCAGGCCGGGAAATTCAAACGCTGCAAAGGTTCCATTCATCCCCTTCAGCCAATCAGCGGAGAGCGAGTTGGCTATAAAAACCCATCCTCAGCGCTGCCTTTTTCTAATTTGCTTGCTTTGGCTTAAGAAGGGTTCCTTTAGAGAAAGGGGAGAAATGGCCCGTACCAAGCAAACAGCTCGCAAGTCCACCGGCGGGAAGGCGCCGCGCAAGCAGCTGGCCACCAAGGCCGCCCGGAAGAGCGCCCCGGCCACGGGAGGCGTCAAGAAGCCCCACCGCTACCGGCCAGGCACCGTGGCCCTGCGCGAGATCCGGCGCTACCAGAAGTCGACGGAGCTGCTGATCCGCAAGCTGCCCTTCCAGCGGCTGGTGCGCGAGATCGCGCAGGACTTCAAGACCGACCTGCGCTTCCAGAGCTCGGCGGTGATGGCCCTGCAGGAGGCCAGCGAGGCGTACTTGGTTGGCCTCTTTGAGGATACCAACCTCTGCGCCATCCACGCCAAGCGCGTCACCATCATGCCCAAGGACATCCAGCTGGCCCGCCGCATCCGGGGCGAGAGGGCTTAAGGCGCCGCCGCAGCAGCAGCAGGGAAAGAGAATTGCAGCCAACATCAACAAAGGCTCTTTTAAGAGCCGCCTACCTATTCAGGAAAGAGTTGCATTCATAAGCTAAGAAACTAAAAAATACAAGCCCTAGATTTCATGGGCAAGATTTTGGACAGGTCATACTATATGCATCCCTATACTATGAAAATGCGTACTTTTCAGTTGTGATGTCATTGGAAGGAGTAAATTGTAAGACGCGTGGGCTATCGAAGGTACTCGATAGATAGGAATTTCACCAGATCTGGTTAAATTAAAGGTTGCGGGGAAAGGTCTATTCGAAACTTGGAAGGGGGCGGGAAGGCGAGTGCTTGCTTTCCGATTATGCATGCAGGGATACAGCCCAGGAAGCGCCATGCTAAGGTTTCCCGCCAATAACGTATGAAAACCTCTAAGATGGCGTCTGCCGTTCTTTGCAAGATAAAGGGAGGAGAGGACACCCTTTGATCTATGGTCACTTTAAAAATGATTAACCGATTAATCCACTAAATATTTCATTAATAATTCCTAGAAAATGTGTAAACTGGATGTCAATAGTTATTCTCTTGAAAAATATATATTTAAAAGCACAGTTATCTAATTACTGAAAGCACACCATCAAAGACAATATATAAAATTGATTAAAAAATACATTGGAATAAATACTTTTAATAATTTTTTTAGAAGAACCATTCTAGAAGCCCGGGTAGCTCAGTCGGTAGAGCATCAGACTTTTAATCTGAGGGTCCAGGGTTCAAGTCCCTGCTCGGGCGGTCTACTTTTCTTTCCCTACCTTATTCAAACTCTTTGAAAAAAATAAAAACAGAGTACATGGTGTGTCAGTTAATGTCATCAAAACTTCAATGAGGCAGTTAGTAACATGCGGCTCTACACGTTAATTTCAAAGGGATTAATCATAAACATTAACCATTCGGTGTGGGAACTAGCATGCCACAGATCCTCTTGAGCTCGTCTGGCACTTCTTAGAGAAAAGAGAGAGAAGAGAGAGGGAGATAAAATTATCTAGAAAGGACTCTTGCAATGTATATTACGGCCACTGAGACGGTCTTGGCATCGAAGAAGAGCAAACTGAGTGTGAAATATGCAAAATTTAGGTCTGTGCTACTGATTTCTGAAAATGCCCGAACATTGGAACAGAGTGTTGAATTTGTAAAAAGCAACCGACGAAGGTGGGATTCGAACCCACGCGTGCAGAGCACAATGGATTAGCAGTCCATCGCCTTAACCACTCGGCCACCTCGTCTGATATAAGCTTTGCGGTTTGAGCTCTTCTTCCTTGGAAACTCATCTTTCACTTGAAATTTGTATTATTTTTGCTCTTGTCGACTTCATACAATCTGTTTGTTGCTACACTGGCTTTAGTTTACATGCATGTGGCAAAAGCAAAGCAAAACAAACCAGCAAGCCTACTACATTATTGTACTAGAAGAGAAATAACTGGAATGGAGCTCAAATCCCCGCTTAGACATCCTTTTCGCAAGGGGACTTTGGAGCAGGCACCAGGAATTAACCTAGCCCACCTCACAGGGTTGTTATTAAGCATAAATTATGGAAAAGCCCTTTGAACGCTGTTCCAAGCTCCTTATAGATGCAATTGTGATAAATATAAAGAATACATTGTTTTATTAAAGTTGGACACAATTGTTGGAAGCAAATCTGATCATGAAAGCTATAACACAGGGCCTTGTAACCGTTTGTGGGGACTTTGTCCAATCCTTATCCAAAAAACCAAAACTAAATGAATGTGCTGCAATAATTCCATTAATTATTTGCATTCAATGCTGCATATTTTGTTCAAAGGAAGAATGTGCTATAATTTAGATCTTTAAACATGGTCCTGCTGCAAGATGCACCCCATTAAAATGTTCACTGTGACAAGTTAGTATTGTTATTACAAATATTTATGTTCCACTTCTCAACAAAAAGGTCTCAAAGGGGTTTACCCAGAAAAGGTTAGATGCTTCCCTGTTCCCAAAGGGCTCATAATCCAAAAAGACACATAAGGCAGATATCAGCAACACCCACTGAAGGGATGCTGTGCTGGGGTTGGATAGGGCCAGGTGCTCTCCCTCGCTAAATAAAAGAGAGTTACCATTTTTAAAAGTGCCTCTGCTCAGTTCACAGGAATTTTAAAGATGAGGTTCTTTAAAAGGACATAATGTTTGCATGTAGCAGTAGCTAGCCCTTTATCGGTGTCTGAAGCATACGGACCAGTGGTAGAGACAGAGGAGGGGTTTAGACCAACATATAAGGATACAGCTCCTGTGGGTTAGGTGGATCCATCCATGCATCTATGTAATTCAGTTTCTTGTCACTTGTTTCCTTAATTTTTGCTGATTCACACCCAAATCTTGGAACTGGGTCAACTTAAAATGTCATGTTTAGAAATTCCAGCAGGGTAGCATTGTTAGCTATGATATACCTGTTACACCCAATGCAAAAAGGAGTCTAGTTATATGAGGTTGATGAGGTTGAGACTGCCTTGGTCGGCCTGATGGATGATCTCCAATTGTCAAAGGGAGTGTGACTCTGCTGATCCTTTTGGATCTCTCTGTGCTTTCAGTACCATCAACCATGGTATTGTTCTGGTCAGCCCGAGGGAGATGGGATTGGGTGGCACTGTTTTACAGTGGTTCTGTTACTACCTCTCTGGTAGATTCCAGATGGTGTAATTTGGAGATTGCTGTTCTGCGAAGCGAGAACTGAAGTATGGAATTCCACAAGGCTCCATACTGTCTCAAAGGCTCTTTAACATCTTCATGAAACCGCTGGGAGAGATCATCAGAAGGTTTGGTGCAGGGTGTTATCAATATGCTGATTATACCCAGATCTATTTCTCCATGTCAACCTCATCAGCCAGAAAATGGCATATCTTCCCTAAACAACTTCCTGGAGGTGGTAATGGGCTGGATGAGGGATAACAAACTAAAGTTGAATCCAAATAAGATGGAGGTACTGACTGTGGGGGGTTGGGACCCAAGAGATGGGGTTCAAATCTGCCTGTCCTGGATGGGGTTACACTCCCCATGAAAGATCAGGTGTAGAGCTTGGGAGTGCTCCTGGATCCAAACTCTCCCTGGTTTCTCAGGAGGCAGTGGCCAGGAGTGCTTTTTATCAGCTTTGGCTGATACATCAGCTACATCTATTTCTGGAGGTAAATGACCTTAAAACAGTGGTACATCTGCTGGTAACCTCCAGGCTTTACTGTAATGCACTCTACATGGGGCTGCCTTTGTATGGAGTCTGTAACTTACAGAATGTGGCAGTCAGATTGGTCTCTGGGACAACCTGAAGGGAGACCATAACATGACACCGGTTTTAAAAGAACTGCACTGGCTGTTGATATGTTTCTGGGCGATATACAAAGTGCTGGTTATTACCTATAAAGCCCTTAATGACTTGGGCCCAGAGTATTTAAGAGAGCACTTTCTTTGTCATGGACCCTGTTGCCTATTATGAGTTTCTGGAGACATCCGGTTACGGTTGCCACCATCTTGTTTGGTGGCGATCTGGGACCATGCTTTCTCTGTGCCTGCCCCAGGGCTTTGGAATATGCTCCCTTTTGAAACAAGAACATTTCCGTCTCTGTCTGTTTTCAGGAAGATGCACCTGTTCTTGCAGGCTTTTAACTAGAATTAATTTTTAATATTATGTTTTAACAACTTGTTTTATGGATTTTTAATCTGGTGTGGTGATGCAAATGGTCTTCGCACATACGTGGAAGTCACGCAAACTGCCTCTGTGCATGTGCGGAGACTGGAACCAGTCTGCGGTAATGGGGGGGGGAGGATTAGCGGGGCCTAGAGGAGCTGCTGCCCCTCCACCACCGGGAGCCAGCGCTGTGGGTAAGGTGCCCTCTTGCCCACTCCCCCGCCCTTTCAACACCCTTTTAGTTGTTAGGGTTCCCCCTTTGCTTATAAATGGGAATCCTTACCAGGTTCCCCTTTACGAGCATCCCGAACCGAGCTGATCCGATTTGATCCCATTCAAGTGCATGAACCAACCACCAGCCAGTTCTAACGAACCAGTTTGCAGACCGGTGGTTCAGTTCGAATTCAGTTCAAATTAGAACTGAACTGTCCAGAATTGTTCCATGCACACCCCTAGCAACCATCACTGGAGGGATGCTGTGCTGGGGTTGGATAGATTACGGACAATTGCTCTCCCCCTTTACCACTTTACCACAAAGACAATTTACCACTTTAAAAAGTGCTTCTTTGTTAAGTTAGTAGGATTCCAGTCGTGAGCATAAGCCACATGATCATTGACTCAGTTCTGTTGTTTATTACACCTCACTTTAATAAGTTACCCCCTTATAGAAAAGTGAGGGCAAACTTCACAGACTAGAGTGGGCTTTTGAGCAATGTTTCTGGAACGCAAGAAACAGAAATTTTACCTTGCAATGCTTCACCATTGTATTTAATATGCCATTTTCTGCATGTGCACATTAAAGTGTGAAATACTGCTGTGTGCAATACTGCTGTGCCTGAACACATGAGCTCCATATCAGCAAAGCCCTCATTGCTGGAGGATGCTAATTTTATCCTGGACAAAACCACGGCTTCCTGTCCCTGGATCTGTATCTGGAGCATCAATAATTCTAGCCTCATAGTGACTAGAATTGTTTATCGATATTAAACAATTCATGTAAAATGTTTCATGTAAAATGCCACAATTTATAACCATACATGGAAGCACATTGCTACATTAATTGCAGAAAAGCTTTCTTGTTATAAATTCTGTGTCCCTTTGTTAACTCCCACCTCCTTTATGGTGCAGTGGGGAAGCAACCTGCCTAGAGAACAGGAGACTGTGGGGTTCAAATCCCCACTGAAGTGTTTGCCAGAATATGGGAAATTCCTATTTCGGGCAGCAGCGATATAGGAAGGTGCTGAAAGGCATCATCTCCCTGCTAACTGGGCAAAGAGGCACCTTTTACCATGGTGATTCTCTTTATTTAGCAGGGGGAGAGTAACTGGCCCTATCCACCCCCAGCACAGTACTTCCAGTGACTGCCGCTGGTGTCTATCTTATGTTTCGTTTTAGAATGTGAGCCCTTTGGGGACAGGGAGCCATCTTATTTATTTATTGTTTCTCTTTGTAAACCGCCCTGAGCTATTTTTGGAAGGGCGGTATAGAAATCATCATCATCATCATCATCATCTCAAATTGCATGAGAGAAGGCAATGGTAAACCACTCCTGTATTCTACCAAGAAAACCACATGGGTCTATGGTCGACAGGAGTTGACACCGACTTTATGTTCTTTCCCTTTTCTTTCTGCATCTCATATCATAGCACATGTGCTGTTACTATGATACTACTCAGGCGCGGAGCCAGCCGAATGGCACTCTGTGTCCAGCCCCGCCCAGTGGCCCCTCTAGTGACACCCCGTGCATGTGATGTCATGCGCACGGGGGCATGGCTTGGGCTATGGAGAGCCCAAGCCCCCATCCATTTCAGGCAGCATTTGCTGCCTGGCAGCCTTTATTTCCCTTTCACTCCTTCCAGCGAGGGAGAGAAAGAAGTAAATGCTGTCAGGCAGCAAGCACTGCCTGAAATGGATGGGGGAAAGCTTGCTCAGGCTCTCTGGAGCCCAGGCATGGGCTTCCGGAGCCCGAGCCATGCCCCCTGTGGGCTTTGGTGGCCTTTTTCATTGGTGTACCAGGTTCTTTGAACCTGTTCGCACAATGGTGGTTCCGCCCCTGATAACACTGTGAATATTTATATGCCACTCTTCAACAGAAGTCCTCAAAGCAGTTCAGACAGAAAAATAAATAGTAAATAAGATGGCTTCTTGTCCCAAAATGGCTCACAATCTTAAAAGAAACACAAAGTAGACACCAGCAACCACTGGAGAGGTGCTATGCTGGAGTTGGTTGCAGACAGTTGCTTTCCTCCTGTTAAATAGAAGAGAATTTAAAAGGTTCCTCTTTGCTCAGTTACCAAGAACTCTCTCTGAACAACCCATATCTGTTGTCCCAGATTTTTTTCCCCTGATTCCCCCTTTCTGCACCCCCATATCTCAAATTTCCCCAAGTTTCTTCCATTGGTCACCCTTTTTTACTCTGTTCTGCTAACCCATCTCATTTGTTGCTCCTCACTGAATTCAGCAGAAACACACACACACACACACACACACACACACACACACACACACGGCTTTGACTTTTTCAACAAATCACACACTCTGGGAGTCTTAGATATGGATGGGCTATGCAATATGCTGGTAGCAATACTATTGGGGGGGCAGGAAATAGCTCCAACAGCACTGTGTGTCTTTCAAGGGAAAGGTAAAAATTTGCAGAATACAAACAGATTCATTCATTCATTCATCCTCCATTGTTGATGGGGCTGTGCATTCACACAGGGTCCCACAAAGAGCCATAGATAATAGTTGTTTTGCATCCCTTTGATGGGGGCTGCAAACGGTAAGTAAAGAGTCACAACCAGTGTTCTTTCTAATCTTTTTCATCTGTGTGTGGCATGAGTTTTGTTCTGTGCAGCAAAATCAAGGCAGTGTGCGCACACATGCATTCAGAGTGGGATGCTCCTGTTTAAACCTGAGCGGGATCTAAAATTAATGGAGTAGACATCAAAAAATGTGTGAGCTCATGTACATGCTCACGCCTTAGAGGGAACACTGATCACAACCAGCTTATTATATTGTGCAGGCCTGATATGTAACCTCAGACAGGAGCATAGGAAGTTGCCTTATACGGAGTCTGACCATTGGTCCATCTAGCTCAGTATTGTCAATCTACACTGACTGGCAGCAGGCCTTTGAGGATTCAGCCTCAAGTCTCTCCCAGTCCTACCTGGAGATGCCATGGAGTAGAATCAAGCAATCTCAGATGACAGAAGTTAGACTTCTCTGCCACAGATGATGAGAAAATAATATTCCTAAGACTCTTGTAGACAAGATAAATCATAGCCTCCAACTTCATTCCTCCTTTGCTGAGGAGTATCCAGGATAGCTGCTATTTTTGATGCTTAGGAAGGGTGTCATATAGTCAGCAACATTTCTGATAATAATAATAATAATAATAATAATAATAATAATAATAATAATAAATTAATAACAACAACATTTATATCCCGCTCTTCCTCCAAGGAGCCCAGAGCAGTGTACTACCAGAAGAGAGCTGGTCTTGTGGTAGGAAGCATTACTTGTCCTCATAGCTAAGCAGGGTCTGCCCTGGTTGCATATGAATAGGAGACTTGATGTGTGAGCACTGCAAGATATTCCCCTCAGGGGATGAAGCCGCTCTGGGAAGAGCAGCAGGTTCCAAGTTCCCTTCCTGGCTTCTCCAAGATAGGGCAAGATTTTTTTTTTTTAAGAGGACAAGATTTTTTTATTGAACCAACAAACTACCAAAGCATACAGTACGTTGCCAAAGCACAATTATATACAAAGTGGTTGTTTGTACATGATATATCTACAAAGATTTACACACAAGGATTTGGAAACACACAAGTTATGAAGTATATGCAGATAGTACTGTAACTCGGGGGTGGGGGATTACAAGGCACATCAGGTAAGGCGGGGGGTGTTTACGTCCGACGTCCATTTCCACAATTGGCAGAGAGAGAGTCCTGCCTGCAACCTTGGAGAAGCCACTGCCAGTCTGTGAAGACAATACTGAGCTAGACAGACCAATGGTCTGACTCAGTATATGGCAGCTTCCTATGTTCCTACATACTTGAGTTTCTTTTTCACAACAACCCTGTGAAGTAGGTTAGGCTGAGAGGGAAGTGACTGGCCCAGAGTCACCCAGCTAGTATCATGGCTGAATGGGGATTTGAACTTGAGTCTCCCCGTCCTAGTCCAGCACTCTACACCACGCTGGCGCTCCGAATTACCATTACCAAAGAATTACCATTAGTTGAGGAATTTACAGTCCTCATCTTTTGCTGATACCACCTGCTTTCTAGCAAAAGCTTTTAGACACTTGTTCTTTTCTTAATTTTGCAATGTTTATGGATAAGATGGCTTCCCAGCAGAAAGAAATGTACTGAATAAATAAATAATTTTTAAAGGGTAAAATCGATACACTCTCTATTTTAATAGGACTCAATCAAACCCAAACTTTTCTAACCCACTATACAGTTAACTTATCACAGAAAAGCTAAGAAGATGGGGGTAGCACCACTTACTGATGTGCTGCATGGTATTTTTGTGCATATCTTGGATGCATTAGAGTGGTACCTTTTGCATTTCATGGACTCTTGGCCTCACCGGGTTTATTTGTTTTCCTCTATATTGTTGTATCCTTGGCAATTGAACGTGGCATATTCATAAGACGAGTGGCAATCTACAAAAGCACATGTAACAATAAATCTGCTACTATTTACGGTGCCAAAAGTTTCTTTGTTGCTCTTTAAATTATATATTTTGCAAAATCAATGTTCTCCCCGTCGGGGAATCGAACCCCGGTCTCCCGCGTGACAGGCGGGGATACTTACCACTATACTAACGAGGAAGACGTTTGCATATCTCAAAAGACAAAAGGAGAAACCAAGGCCAATATCTTGTTTATGCTACAGATTAGTTTGTTTCTACCTGATTAGGTCTAAACATAAATAACATTTCCAATAACATGTCTTCAATTCCTCTCTTCACTCCTTGCAAATGACGAACGTTTCCTTGAGATTGGAGGATGCAGTAAACCAGCAATATTTAGGTGCGGAACTCTCTTTCTTTCTTGAGTGACAGGGATATGAAATGCAAGAAACTGTACCAGGTGAAGTGGGGGGGGAGAGAGAGAGAGAAACTTAAGAATTATGTATCATTTAAATGTTTTTGTTTAAATGCAAGTTGTTTGGGGTTACTTTATAAAGAAGGTAGAGAAAGCGCTTGATCCCATGAAAGGAAAATAATTACAAGAAAGCTCCGTAGTCGGCAGGATTCGAACCTGCGCGGGGAGACCCCAATGGATTTCTAGTCCATCGCCTTAACCACTCGGCCACGACTACATGCTTTCACTTTTTCGATGTGTTTTCCTAAAGCCTGAGAAATATATGCAGCTTCAATATATATATATATATATATATATTGATTCAAATTTCTTCCTTTTTTTTCTCCAGGACGCTTCCTTTCTCCTTTCCCTCACTCTGAATTTATACTGACTTTTCCAGACCTCAGTCCCGTCATCCCATTCCAGGAAGAAGAAGAAGAAGGGGGGAACCCAGAAATTCTGTGAAGAGGCAACCATTCCTTTGGCTGGAAGTCAGCTCTGTGTAATCCCTCAGTAGCTCTTTTATTTGACCATCTAATCTAGTGGCTGGAGCCTCTTGGATCGAATCCAACCCCCAGAGGGTCTATCTGAATTTCCACTTGCCATCATCAAGCTCAGCCGGGCAACCACACCTCCCAGGACAGACTAAAGAGGATTTGGGGGCCCCCAAGGGCTGTGGAGGCCCTGCACTTTGGCCTTGATGATGTCCAGGGGTAAGAGGACCTCTGGTACCAGCAGAGAGGCAAAATGCCCTCCACTGCCACCATTGCAACAGTTCCGCACCGCAGAACCTCCTTGGAGCACCTGCAAGGATCACCCTCTCCTCCCTGCAAATCTTACAGGGAGGCTGCTGGCAACCTTCCCTTCTCCCTGCCTACCACTACACCACTTTAAAAGCGTGCAAGGGTAGGTTTATTTACTACTTGTTCACTATATTTCTATCTCGCTCTTCTTCCAAGGAGCCCAGAGTCATGTACATGCCTATCCTCACAACAACCCTGTGAGGTAGGCTAGGCTGAGGGATAAGTGACTGGCCCAGAGATGCCCAGTGAGTTTCATGGCTGAACGGGCATTTCAGCTTGGGTCTCCCTAGCCCACAACTCTAGCCACTCTGCCACATGGGCGGGCTCTCTCCACACTGGTTTTGAAAGGGGGCTGGCCCCCAACTTGCCCCATGGAATTATTTGGCTCCCCACCTCAGACACTTGGCCACCCCTGATGGCAATGGAACTCGCTTTGCTCTTCCTGGCCCCATGGGGCAAGTTGGGGGCCAGCCCCCTTTCAAAACCAGTGTGGAGAGAGCCCGCCCATGTGGCAGAGTGGCTAGAGTTCTACTGCTGAGAAGTGGTCTGGTACTGGGGATAAGCATTATTTGATTTACCAGGCATGAGAAGGCATTGGATATTTAGAACAAAAGGAAAAACAGAGGGAAGAGGGTGTAGGCCTCTTTTATGTGTACCACACAACATGTTAGGAAAGCAGCAATCTATCCTCTTTGGGTTGCTGTTTCTAAGTAGGGGTGGGCATCAAATTCTTGGAGCACAGGAGAATTTATTTGCGGGTTTATTATAAACTATTACACCTTGCCTTTATGTTATTAAAAAATAATGTTCAATCTGGCTTGCAAAAATTAAAACATTGTCACAATCATTTCAAAAAAGCCAACAAATCAATCCAAAAGGCAGTTTAACAACAAGGAAGGTACACTGTACATTGTCACTTAAATCAGCATATATAAAACATCAGCCATCAGGCACATTAAAAAAAAGCCTGCTGGGATAAGAATGTCCTTACAGGGTGGCAAAAACATTTATAGAGAAGGAGCAAGTTGACTCTCCCTGGGGAGAAAGTAGTAGAGTCTGGACACACATGCAGTCACGGAGCAAGCAGGCCCTCTCTCCTGCATTCCAAAAAGATGAGCCTTAGATCCTGGTGGGATGCAGAGAACATTGTTCCCTGTAGCAGATCTTCACGTTTGGGGCAGGTTCAGATGTGAAAAGGCACTTCTCCAGCTCTCCTGGTACCGAGCTGAAACATCTTCGGAGCAGCCACAGAGGAACAGAATTCAGATTCTAATTTCTAATCCATGTTTGCATAGGCCAGGATTCAAAATAGCATGCAGTGGACTCAAAGTCCCAAGTGAGGATTTCAAGGACCTCACTATCAGTTACATAGTAAGCCAGAAAATAGAAAATAGCATTAAAACGGT
This sequence comes from Hemicordylus capensis, assembly GCF_027244095.1. Taxonomy (NCBI): domain Eukaryota; kingdom Metazoa; phylum Chordata; class Lepidosauria; order Squamata; family Cordylidae; genus Hemicordylus; species Hemicordylus capensis. The sequence continues at coordinate 9,173,701 of NC_069662.1, read as the reverse complement.
TAAACCAGAAAACTTTGATAGAGCATGGAGGGGTTTCTGACTGTACAAGGAGAGGATGGAATCCCACTGATTTGGCCCAATAGCTTTTAAATGCCCAACCAGAATGTACAAGGGTATGATTTCTTAAATGGATTATCTAAATATTTGTATCACTCAAAGAAGAGTTAGCACAATCTTTAGAGTTAGCACAAGACCATCTTTTTCCTCAGTCCTGTCTTCATTGGATCTTGTTTTTATGTTAATTAATTAATAAATAATAATAATTCGATTTCTATACCACCTTTCCAAAAATGGCTCAGGGTGGTTTACACAGAGGAATAACAAACAAATAAGATGGCTCCCTTGAAGGGCTCACAGTCTAGAAAGAAACATAAGATAGATACCAGCAACAGTCACTGGAGGTCCTGTGCTGGGGGTGGAGAGGGCCAGTTACTCTCCCCCTGCTAAATAAAGAGAATCACCATGTTGAAAGGTGTCTCTTTGACAAGTTAGCACAGGGGTTTGTACTATTTTATGTTTGTGCTATTCTAAGGAAAGAACAACAATTACTCTCAGTCAGTGATTGCAATTATCTTTCTTTCTCTGTGACCTAATTTTTGTTTGTATAGTATCATCCCAACACATGCTGTGCTATTTGATACTTCTTTTAGTATTGATAATGGTCATAGAGGAATTGAAAAACTATTTGCAGTGTGGCATTAACCATGAACTTTGTCACAAAGGAACATATATTTAAACAAAAGGAAGAAATCACAGTTCTACTGAGAATTGAACTCAGCACCTTCACCATGCAAAACAGCTATAACAGCTACTTCATTTCCAAACCTATTGCTGATGGTTTTCCCTGGCAGACATGATCAGGAACTGAACTAAACAGAACTGAGCAAAGGAAAATAAAGCAAAAGAAGGCAAGCAGCCATTCCATATAAGTGGAGGCTCAGAATGAGGAGGGCAGGCAGGATAGGGAATCTTTATTAGTCTTCTTTTCTCACATCAACAAGAAGCAGGTCAAAGTCAGTGTCCAACAGGTATCCATGACGTCACCACAAGGCCTTCCCACAGGAAAAAACAAAGGAAAGCAAAACCGCCCACCACCCACAACAGTTGTTTTCTATATTATTAAAGCAATGCAATTATGAAGAGGAGGTAATGCAATATACCAGGGTGTTATTCTATTCATCTCTGAGTATAGGTGACCTCTACCCCACCGATCAACACTGATACTGAAATGATACTTAAAGGAGACACAGTTGCTGGTTGTTAAAAGAAGGCCAAGAAATTTTGCCAGTTCTGCAGACAAATTAACCATAGGCTGTTCCAGAGACCTAGTTTCTAAATAGTCTTATTGTTCAATCCAGGTTTAATCTAGATTTTTTTTAAAGCTTCCTCTTTTCATTCCTTTGAGAGACTCCATTTACCCCTCCCCCCCCCAAAAAAAGACTACAGGGCAAAAAAGCATCTTAGATGGATGCATTTCTGCTAACTTTAACACTGATCTCCAGTTCCTTTCCCTTGTACTAAGTAAAGTAGGCAGTGGACAAAGGTGTGATGGAAAAAACCCAAGGTCTGTAGTTTGTAGCCATCTTAAGATGGGAGTGCAGGTGTGATGCAACCGTTACCTATTCAGCTTCTGAAGAGTTCTGTAGCAAACGAAAGCCTGCTGCTTTGTGATAGTTTAGTTGGCCCTCATTAGGAATTTCCCCCCACTAATAAACCATCATTACCTACAATTCTAGCAATGTTGATATTTCAGTTTTTGCGCAGACCAGCCACGCAGACCTCCACGCATAATTAGGTTTCCAGCACCAGAAGGACATGGACTGATACGTGAAAGAGAAAAAGCGCACCAAACTTTCCCAGGACTCAGCTCTTTCTGTGAATCTGGAGGTGGCTCTTAAAAGAGCCTTTGGGGGTTGGCTGAGAAATTGTCCCAAGATCTTCACTTCTTCTTGGGCTTGGCCGCCTTCTTGGGTTTGGCGGTCTTGGGCTTGGCTTTCGCCTTGGGCTTGACCACTTTGGCTTTGGCCGGGCTCTTGGTGGCCTTCTTGGCTTTGGCAGCCTTGGCTTTGGCCGGACTCTTGGCTGCTTTCTTGGCCGCGGAGGCAGCGGGCTTCTTGGCAGCCTTTTTGGGGGTCTTCTTAGCCACGGGAGCCTTCCTGGGCTTCTTGGGGGCGCTGGCGGGCTTCTTGCTTTTGGGCGCTGGCTTCTTCTTGGCCGCTTTTTCTTTGCCCTCCGCCGCCTGCTTCTTGTTGAGCTTGAAGGAGCCCGAGGCGCCCGTGCCTTTGGTTTGCACCAAGGTGCCTTTGCTCACGAGGCCCTTCAAGCCCAACTTGATGCGGCTGTTGTTCTTCTCCACGTCGTACCCACCCGCCGCCAGCACCTTCTTGAGAGCGGCCAGGGACATCCCGTTGCGCTCCTTAGAGGCAGACACCGCCTTGAGCAGCAGCTCCGTCACGCTGGGGCCAGAGGGCTTGCGAGGCTTGGTGGCTGCCTTTTTGGCTTTCTTGGCGGGCGCCTTGGCCGCCGGAGCAGCGGCGGCAGGGGCGGCGGGAGCCTCCTCAGTCATCCTGGCTAGTGGGCTGAGAACTTTCTTGCAGCGGGACGCCTCTTCGCATTCGCAAACGCAGGAAAAGTATAACGCCAGGCGAAGGCGCTGCCTGGTATTTATAGGGTGGGAGCTGCGCTCCTATTGGTGCGTTCCGGCGCCTTCTGTCGGGAAAGCAGAAATGGCGCTTCGCCTTGCAACTTTGTGTTTCTTGCGCTGGGCAAAAGGGCGAATTCGTTTCTTTCTCCTGCACCAAATCGCCCCGCTGCTGCCTGGGCTGGAAAAGGACTCTCCAGGCTTCGGCGACGTGGGAGCCCCGCGGCCTGAAGGAAGCAAACGCGGCTGGGAAGCAAACGGAAACCCGACAGCGACGTGGTCAGCGAGGCTCTGAGTTTGGAAAGTTTCCCTTTTCGGTTAAAAATCAGCCCCCTTCTTTTGGCGGACAGTGCTGAAAATCGGAAGCTTCAGCCTCCGGAGGGTCTGGAAGCCCGCCGGCGAGAAATGAAAGGCTTCCCCCAAACGGTTTAGTCAGGAGAGGGGGGTGAAAGCGTGGACACTAACACAGAGAAGAGAGCTTTCCTCTGCATGCAAGGAAGGGGACAGCTCTAGGTGGGACGCAGAAGGGGTCCAGAAGCGGGAGAGCTGGTATCTACCTGTGGACCAGTGGGGTTGCTCAGGTATAAAAGAGAGCTTTCTTCCTGGAGAAAAAGCAAGGATGGGTTTCGCCGGTGAAGTCAGATACTCATAATTTCCCCTTTACACTTAACATGCATTTAAGAAACCAGCAGAAGGCCCATAGTTCAGGGTGACTGGTCTTACATAAGAACAACCCTGCTGGATCAGGCCCAAGGAAGCCCATCTAGTCCAGCATCCTGTTTCTCACAGTGGCCCACCAGATGCCGCTGGAAGCCACAGACAGGAGTTGAGGGCGTGCCCTCTCTCCTGCCATTACTCCCCTGCAACTGGTACTCAGAGGCACCCTGCCCTTGAGGCTGGAGGTCTTGTGTTGTGTTGTGTTGTGTATATGAAGGTCTGCATATTGCACACACATGCACACACACAGAGTTTGTGGGATCTCTGAAGGTAAGGCAGGGCCACCTTGTATCAAGGACAGCAGCTTCTGTTCTGCCTTGATCACATTTTTAATTTAAGTAACTGGCCCTCTCCACCCCCAGCACAGTACTTCCAGTGACTGTTGCTGGTGTATCTTATGTTTCTTTTTAGATTGTGAGCCCTCAGGGGACAGGGATCCATTTTATTGATCTTATTTATTTGTTATTTCTCTGTGTAAACCACCGGGAGCCATTTTTGGAAGGGCAGTATAGAAATCGAATAAATAAATAATAAATAATAAATAAATTTAATAGATCTTATTTATTATGTATTGATCTACCCACCCACCCACCATAGTAGTGACTGCAACCTATTAATTTATGAGTGAGCAAGTGAAGGGGTACTCTCCAGAACACCCCTGGGGGCAGGGTGTGTGTGTAAACTAGTGGTGTGCGAAAACCGGCTCGAAATTGTGGTCATTGAGGCATGGGCATGCACATGGCCCATGCACATGTGCGGAGGTTAAAAAAAATGGCCTCTTGGCACACACAAAGGCTCGGGCCAAAGAAGGCTTGGACCAGTCCAGAAGCCAGGGGGGCAGCCATTAGAGGTCTGAGGAGACCCCCCCCACAGCTGCCAGAGCTGTGAGAACAAGCGGTAAAGTAAGCTATTTTACTTGTCAGTAGTGACTTCGAACCTGAGCTGGCTCGAATTCAAACTGAGCCGGGGACCTGGTTCTGAGGAGGCAGTTCTGAGCTGCTCCGGTCTGAATCTGGTTCAGATTCTAACCAAACTGGTAAAACTGGTTTTGTGCATACCCCTAGTGTAAACCTGCTGTCTGCACTTCATGACATCGCCCCCCCCCCAACATTCAGAACTGAGCCCTGCTCCCATCTACATAGCTGTCCGTTTCATCGGCATCTTTTGTTCTTGGTCACACTGGGTTCTGCTTCTGCCCTTGGTCACACTAAAGTGTGACAGAATGTTGAGGAAAAGAAGGCTTTTGTATACAGAAAGAAACTAGCTAATATCCCATCAGGTTTGATAGAAGGGCAAGAGATCTGTCTGTCTGTCTTGTAAGATCAGTTTTCTCAACCGCTTATTGGTTTGTAACCCACCATGCAACATTTGGGTGTGGTAGTATAGAAATGTAATAAATAAATAATCTTTGTATCCTGCCTCTGAAATAAACTTTTTTGAAACTTTTGCTCAACAGCAAAGCAATTCACAAAAATGTAACATGATAAAAAAAGAAAGACAAGCACACATAAATGTGAACAATAGTAATTCAAAATAATGGGGGAGTGGGACCCACAAAAGTATTCACATGTAATAAAAGACATTCAGACAGTAGGATAAGAAGAAACAACCATATTTAAATAATCCAATAATGTATAACACTTTCAATATATGCTTCATAGACACCCTGGGAACTTTTACACTGAGACTTTATTTTTTGTCCCATAAATACAGCAAAGATAATAGGCTCCTATTCAGCCTCACTTACTCTACATCTTATGACATTTTTAAATTCTTCTTATAGGAAGATGGTGCACGCCACTTAATGGCACCGTGGGGAGACTTGAATAGCAAGCCAGAGGTTGCCAGTTCGAATCCCCGCTGCTGTGTTTCCCAGACTGTGGGAAACACCTATATCGGGCAGCAGTGATATAGGAAGATACTGAAAGGCATCATCTCAGACTGCGTGGGATGAGGCAATGGTAAACCTCTCCTGTATTCTACCAAAGACAACCACAGGGCTCTGTGGGCACCAGAAGTCAACACTGAATCGATCGCACACTTTACCTTTACTGGTTTAGACCCAATATCCACCACGACAGACATCAAGCTCCCCACAATGGTGAACCAGATGTCCCCAGGAAACCCACAAAGAGGACATGTCCTTTTCAGTGTTATTCCCCACAACTGGCATTCAATGATATCCTGCCCCTGGAACTGGAGGTTTCATTGTGGAGGCCATAGTGGCTGGTAGCTATGAATAGACTTCTCCTCCACGAGGGCTGTCTAGTCCCTTTTAAAGCCATCCAAGATGGAGGGGGCTGTCCCCACATCCTGTGGCAGGGCATTCCATAAATTAATCTGGCATTCTTTGAAGAAGTACTTTCATTTGTTCTGAAACTACTACCAACTGATTTCACCAGATGAGACAAAATTCTAGAATCATGAGAATGGAGAAAAGCTTCTTTCTGTCTGCACATTCACATTCTCCACACGATGCAACCTTTCTCATTATTTGCTGTGCAAGGCAAAGGGTGAAAAAAATTAACAGCCAAACACTATAATTATTTGGAGATTTAGCTGGATTTCGTGTATAATCCTCTTTGGAGGTTAATTTCTGGACTCTGGACCATCCAGGGGTTCTTATCTGACACACACACACACACACACACACACACACACACACAAACACAAATCCACCACCACAAATTGGGAATCTCTAGAGTCTGCCAATCAGGTGCATTTCAGTGCCAAGGAAGACCTGAAATGAGAGGTGAGATGCTAAAATACTCGTGGTGCCATCTCCCTGCATTCACAGGTGCAATCAGTGGCACAGTGGAAGGATAAAAGCCAATGTGGTGTTGACTGCAGTGGGACGCTTCTGAGTATATATTCACGACTGGGGATTATGGTCTACTATGCAGCTGATGCCTGACCAGGTGGAAAGCATTGCAATACAATACTAGCATTATTTCTGTTTAGAAAGTTAGAATTGTTACCATGGTCTAAAAGAATCTGTTCTGTGGGGGCGCCATGGCTTAGTTGGTCAAAGCGCCTGTCTAGTAAACAGGAGATCCTGGGTTCGAATCCCAGTGGTGCCTTTTTTTTAGCTTCCCTCCCCCTCACTTCTTTAAGATACTTAAGATACAGTATTCTTTTCATATGAAATATAGTATACACTTAGGGGAAGCATATCTGTTAGTTGGCAGATGCAAAAACTCATTGTAATTTATTTATTGTGTGTTTTATCAGAAGGGTGAAATAATACTGGATATAAAGTTTTTAAACAGTATTTCTTGAAAATTCCGTTAGGTTTTTAGAAAGCACAACAAAACACTTGTGTAGCTACGGTTCCATGGTGTAATGGTTAGCACTCTGGACTCTGAATCCAGCGATCCGAGTTCAAATCTCGGTGGAACCTGAGATTTTAGGGTATTCTCCTCCAAATAGGTCCCAGATGATATGCTTATCCACTTCAACGTTTTGGATACTCCACTGAGGAGCCGGATTTCTCCTGAGAGGGGAGCTCTCTGCTGTTTGTTCTAGTAACCTCAGGTCTTTTGCCCATGAATAAGGAGTAAAACCTTGGGGACATGCGGTAGGCGGCCATGTACCGTATGAAACGTGCCTCTAAAGCCAGTTCACACAATACGCATCTGTAACTTGGTAACATTCGCGTGAATGTGAACTGTTATCAGTCAACCACCTCGGGTCCAATTTTCACACTAATGCTTTTGAACTGAATCTGTTCACACATTCGTCAGTAATCACGGCGCGCGCGTGTGTGTGTGTGAGCGAGAGAGAGAGATGGGGGTGCATTTTTAAAAGGTCTATCCCCTCCCGCCCCCAGAGTCTGCTCTCTGTACGAGTCTTGTGGGCAGAGACTTTTCATATTTTGAAAGGTTCGAAGAGTCCCATTCCTTTCACATTTTGAAAGGTTCGTGTCCTGTAGCTCCATAAGCTGACATGAGCATAAACACATCCATAAGAGCAACCAAACAAATACATATTTGGCCAAAGAGACAAAATATACAGAGATGGGTTATGATCCAAATGTGCAGTTACAAAAATAGCTTCTTAAAAAGAAATGCAACCTTCCTATCCCGGGTCTCCCTCCCGCGTACGGGGGCTGGGTGGGGGGAGCGGGCGCATACTCATCACTGACTATACTAAGGAGGAGGAGAAGCTAGAAGGAGCTATACCCCTGGATTCCTCAACATCAGTTTGGATACCTCCACAACAAATCGGTGCTTTATTTGAGCCTATATGTGTATTTGCATTTCTACATCGTGATCATGAGGAGGTACTTCCGGCAACGACCTCCAGCATCTTAACCTCGGAAAGTCAGGGGTTTTTCTAGCTGCTTGCCTTGGCTTCTCCGCCGACCCTCCTTCTCACCCACTCCAGCCCCACTCCACTCCACTCCACGCGCCAGATTCAGCCAGGTACAGTTCACGGGAAAGAAGAAGCATCTCTTTTTTTGAAGGCTCTGGTTTTTAAAGTCTTCTGCGCGCGGGCTGAGCAACAGGACGACCGAAACACCCGGAGGGCCGAAAAGGCAATTAGGGAAGCAAGCACGCTACTGAGCAGTAGAAGGAAATGCACATGCAATAATTCCTGTGCATGGTGCAATTGTGATAAGTCCATGACGAGGAGCATTTTCCAAGCTGGCTCGTTGGTCTAGGGGTATGATTCTCGCTTCGGGTGCGAGAGGTCCCGGGTTCAAATCCCGGACGAGCCCGATTTTTCCCACGGAACTTTATTTTTCTTTTGCTGTTGGAAAATAAATTCAGGGGCAGCGGGAACAGAGTGCAGGCAGAAGTAAGAGGTGAAGATGGCTTGCAAGGATTCCCCCCACCCCGGAAACGAAATGCACACTTATTTATTTTTGTAGAGGGCATCTTTTGAAAAATAATTTCTGGAATTATGCAGCCCACCAGAGTGTATCTAATAGCTCAGGAACAATGGGAAAAACAGCCTCATTATTAAATTTTTGAACGGATGAGAGGAAGGTCAGGGATTTTGACTGAAATTAACTGTCGACCACACAACTCTCGTCCCAAACCTTAAAAATAACGTATATGTAGCAAGAACCAAAATACTATATGATTACAGATGTCTGATCAGGAAAGCAGCTCTGAGCTGTTGTCAGTCTGTGGCAGGATCAGCTAATATGCTCAGCTATTATCTGAAAAAATGTTGATTCGAGCCCACCCAAGCACATTTATTTTACTCAAAAGCTAAAAGAAGTGTATGCAGATTGTGTCCTTTATATAACACCTAGTTCTATGAAAACAGTACAGGCTGACTTCTCCGATTTGACAGCAGTCTTTGCAGTGCTGAATCTTGGGTCTTCGCTTTCTATGCATAGCAACTGACAGAATGTAAAAGAGCACTGTAAATTGCTTTAATTTCCTTTCCTTTCCTTTTCCTTTTTAGTTTTTCATGGAACACTTGTGTTTTTATCATGGAATGTTAATTGCTAATTCAGAATGGAAAGACTGGTGTGTTGTTGTTTTTTAAAGGAGTATCAAGTTCTCCTGGAACTTTGGACTCCAAAGTTCTTGGCCTAGAAATGATTTCAAGTGGCTACTGGCATGAAGCACCAAGAAGAGCCTTGACTGCAAACCGTGGACCGCCAGTATGATTTATTGTGGTACATCAGATGCAATGGGAAATGCAAGAAGGAGGTCTAAACTCATTTACACACACTCTGGTTTATTTTATTTTACTTGTGTATTATTTTTATTTTATTGATTGATTGGTTGTCCAATTTCTTTGCTTTTAAAGAGAAATCTGCTCTCTGCTACCATTTTGTGATGTTCACAACCACTACTGGGAAGAGCAAGCCATTCTTTCCAATAGGCTCTGGGATGTATGTAATCTTCTTTACAGGTGCATTCACACAAGCACGCCCATTGCTAAATGACTGCATCGTCAAGTGATTTCTTGAATGTGTGAATGGCGGGGAAAAGAAACATGGCGGTGGCCAGAAGCAGCCAGCCATTTGGCTGGAGTGTTAACTCTCCGCCACCTCGGTTGAGTTCTGAAACTGTCTGGTTGGCATGGTGGGTGCTTGCAGGACAGCTGTTGCTCTAGCAGAGGGGCTCAGCCAAGCTGATTTCTTCCCTTCCTCCAGCCACTGAGGTCTGGTAGTTAAAGTGGAAGAAGGAAACCAGCTTGGCTAAAGGGGAAAGCTGACAAAGACCAATTCTAAAAGGGCACCAATGGGAGAAAACTAGTGAGTTTCTTAGAGATCCGCTTTGGAACTTATTTTTGTTCAATATTTTCATCAGCAAATTTGGGGAGGGAAGTCAGAGCTTGTCGATCAAATGTCCAGAGTACCAAACTATCACAAAACTAGATCAGAAAGGATCTAAAGATCATATGGACCTAAATTATGTTCTCAGCTGGAGTAACAGTAATTGAATGAAATGTAATGCTACAAAGCATAAAGTATTATTTGGAGGTAAAAATAATTTTCTCAGGTCTGCTGAACTATTGGAAATAAAACAGAAAGAGTAGTTGAAAACCTGGAAATCACACAAAATAAACAAGCAATGTGTATTCTAAAAAAACAATCAAACAAAAAATTCATCCTGGTGTAAAAAGTAGTGCATTCAGCCAATTTAAATGGCAGGGTGAGGGAATGAGGAAGAGAGGAGAGGGAAGAAGAAAGGAAGAAAGGAAGAGAAAGAGGGTGGTGGAAGAGGAAGGAGGCAGAAGGTGGCACGAGACGGATGCGAGAAGACTGCACAAGACTATGTGTGGCCCCCCAGAGGTGCATTGGAACCAAATCCAGCCCACCACCCAATTTGAGTTTGAAACCCCTGGTTTAGATCATCCTTATCATCCAAGACCCTTTGCAGCTGTACAGACACTACACGCTCTATTGCCTTGCTTTAAAAAAAGGAAATTTGAAACAGGTAGATAGTTATCAAAGTTGGTGGAATCAAGGGAGGGCTTTTAAAATAGTGGTTTTACCACCACCTGGTTAAGGCTCGATGGCATCTTGCCCTCCCTTAGTGAAGCATTAATAATTGGCTCCAACCACCTCCCTATACCTTCCCTGGCAGATTTTACTAGCCATGAAGGGCAAGGGTCCAGAATGCATTATGTTGCCCTCACACTGCCTAGGATCTTGTCCACTTCCTCGTGTTGCACTAACTGAAAAGAATCCATCACAATTGGACCAGATGGTTGCTGAGGCATGTTTCCCGGAACAGCCAAAATCCTGGAGTCCAAATCGGCACAAAAGTGAGTGACATTCTCTGCAAAGTGACAAGAAAACTGGTCACAGCTGGCTGCTGATGGTTCTTAATAGTTCATTACTCTGTGTGAAGCACTGACTTTGCCACATGAAACAGCTCTGCACTGGGCAGTAGAGAAAAAATGTTTCTTTACAGTCCCCACCAAGACCGAGTCATCCCTAAAATGGGCTCTAGCCCATGTTCAGTCATATTCATTATGGGTCTTCATCCAGCATCGCTCTAGCCATCATCCAAGTTGTTTCATTGCCTTAAGCTCCATGGAGAACCAAGGAGCAGAACGGGCTCCACCAAGCTGGAGAAGGCATTTAGGAGCAACCACGTCAATAGCCCAGGCTGTCTCCACATTCCAGAGATTAACCAGGGCCAGAGGCACCAGTTCTGGACACTGGAAACTCCCCAGGGGCTGTCTGGAAACTGAACAGATCCATAAGCCTTCGAAGGTGGGCCATTCTAATTGTCCCACCACCCCTGCAGGGGTTGGTCAAAGTAGTCACAGTAAACCCCACCAGATGATGATCTGCCCTTGTCAAAGGAGTCAAATATCAAACTCCCCCACTTGCAGATCATTCAGTTCCTGGTTGGCAAACACCAGATCCAGCGTATGTCCTGCCACATGAGCAGGACCCAATATTAACAACCCATGGTTGTTATGCTGGCTATGAAGTCCTGAGCCACTTCTACTAGGCAGGCCTGGGGGTGGACATGAAGTCCCCCAAGACAATAAGCCTAGGATCACCCACCACCACCTCTAAGACCACCCCCACCAGCACAGGCAAAGAGATTGAGATGCAGTGGGGTGGTTGGTACACCAACAGAATTCCTACCTATCTTGTAGGCCTCAGGGGCAAACACTCAAAATTCTGATATTGCCTAACTGGGTATCTGGGGAGGGGAATGGACTCACGATAGATGACCACAACCACCCCTCCCTGACCCTCAAGGTGAGGCTGCTGTGGGATCAGGAAACCTGGAGGGCAGAGCTGGGAGAGACCTACACCACTGAGCTCGTCCAACCAGGTCTCAGTCACACAGACCAGGTCAGCATGCTTATCTACAATTAAATCATGAATGAGAGATGGGGTTTTTTTGCATCTGCTGACCTGGCATTCAGCAGCAGAACCCTAATCCTTGAGGGAGTGTCCCCAGAACTCCTTGGAGCTGCAGGATTAGGAGAAGAGCCAGAAAAAGGAATAGGCCACAGTTGGCGCGACCATTTCCCTCTGTAACAGCCCGCCTGACTCCCACCACCATATTTCCCTCTGCACACCACCCAAGAAATAGCTGCATAATAAATGGTTGCATGAATTCTGAAATACTGTAATGTGCTCGCAGTAGGGTTTGATGTAATGATTATCCAGAAATTGCAGCTGGTTCTGAAGGTCACTGCTAAGATGCTGGTTTGGGTTAATCAGCACTTTTCACTGCTACCCCTACCACTTCTATGGTGCATTCTGTATGATGATGTGCTTGTATCACTGTACAATTTTCCCCACGCGACTCCTCCTTCTTGGGGGGGGGTGCGGTAAGGAGGCGAATAAACCCTAAATACCCTATATGGAAGAGTTGTTTATTTGTTTGCTAGATGAGAGGCATGGAATATGGGCAGTATGGCCCATATGTTCCCATGTTTTTATGACCAATACAATCCCTAAAACAAGCATCATGAACCCTGCTCTTTAGTCTGTCACTTATTTGGATTCAGTCAGTGCGTACCAGGGACAGGGACTTCTCAGTAATGACACGCAGTTGAAGAACTTGTTTCTTTGGAAAAGCCACCACTAATTTATTGGTTAGGGCTTCACACAAAGTAATGAACCATCAAGAACCAAGACTAATTTCTCCCCAAGTTCTTTGCTGTTAGTGAGGGAATTATCTTAAATGCAGAGCCCTCTTCCTTTGGGGTATATACAGGTATAACTTGTATTTAATTGCTATTTTTAAAGGAGCTTGTCTTACATTCAGAGTCATCTTCTATTTGGGTAGAGATGGTATATGTGAACCAACTTTAAGCTGTGTGACTAAAAGGCCTGTAGTAGGTCTTGCCTCATAAGAAAGGTGCTCTAGGCCCCTGATCATCTTGGTTGCATTCTTCTGCACCTTTTCCAGTTCTACAATGTCCTTTTTAAGATGTGGTGACCAGAATTGTACGCAGTACTCCAAGTGTGGTCGCACCATCATTTTGTATAAGGGCATTATAATATTAGCCATTTTATTTTCAATCCCCTTCTTAATGATCCCTAGCATGGAATTGGCCTTTTTTCACAGCTGCCACACATTGAGTCGACACTTTCAATGAGCTGTCCACCACAACCCCAAGATCCCTCTCCTGGTCAGTCACCAACAGCTCAGTTCCCATCAACGTATACTTGAAGTTGGGATTTTTCACCGGAATGTGCATCACTTTACACTTGCCAACACTGAACCGCATTTGCCATTTTGTCACCCACTCACCCAGTTTGGAGAGATCCCATTGGAGCTCCTCACAATCTTTTTTGGATTTCACTACCCAGAAGAGTTTGGTGTCATCTGCAAATTTGGCCACCTTGCTGCTTACCCCTACTTCTATATCATTTATGAATAAATTAAAAAGCACCAGCACTGATACAGATCCCTGGCGACCCCACTTCTTACTTCTCTCCATTGTGAAAACTCTCAATTTATACCTACCCTCTCTTTCCCCTTCCTTCAACCGGTTAGCAATCCACACATGTACTTGTCCCCTTATCCCATGACTGCTAAGTTTTCTCAGGAGTCTTTGATGAGGAAATTTGTTGAAAGCTTTTTGGAAGTCCAGGTATACTATGTCAACTGGATCACCCTTATCCACACACTTGTTGACACTCTCAAAGAACTACAAAAGGTTTGTGAGGCAAGATTTACCTTTCCAGAAGCCATGCCAGTTCTGTCCCAGCAGGGCCTGTTCTTCTATGTGCTTTACAATTTTATCCTTGAAGATAGCTTTCCATCAATTTGCCTGGAACGGACGTTAAGCTAACCAGCCTGTAATTTCCCAGTTCGCTCCTGGATTCCTTTTTGAAAATTGGTGTTACATTTGCTACTTTCCAGTCCTCCAGTACAGAGCCTGATTGCTGGGATAAGTTATATATTTTAGCAGGGAGGTCGGCAATTTCACATTTGAGTTCTTTGAGGACTCTTGGATGGATGCCATCCAGCCCTGGTGATTTGCTAGTTTTCAGTTTTTACAGACAGTTTAGAACATCATCTCTTGTCACTGCTATCTGACTCAGTTCTTTAGCCTCCATCCCCGAAAAGCCTGGTTCAGGAACAGGTATATGCTCAGTATCCTCTGCCATGAAGATTGATGCAAAGACCTCATTTAGCTTCTCTGTAAGTTCTGCAGCCTCTATATACTCCTTAATCATCCCTTTCACTCCCTCATTGTCCAATGGTCCAACCACCTCCTTGGCAGGTTCCCTGCATCTGATGTATTTAAAGAAGTTTTTGTTATTCCCCTTGATGCTTTTAGCTAAATGTTCCTCAAACTCTCTTTTCGCCTCCCTTATTGTCACCTTGCATTTCTTTTGCCAGAGTTTGTGTTCCTTTTTGTTCTCTTCATTTGGACAGGCCTTCCAATTTTGGAAGGAAGTCTTCTTCCCTTTTATGGCTTCCTTGACTGTACCTGTGAGCCATGCTGGCATCCTCCTGGATTTAGTGGTACCTTTCCTCCCTTTGGGTATACAATCTAACTGGGCTTCTAGTATTGTGGTTTTTAGTAAACTCCAATCACTCTAGAGTGAAGTGATTCTCCTGATTTTCCCTTTCAGCTTTCTTTTCACCATACTCCTCATTTGGGAGAAGTTTCCTCTCCTGAAATTCAAAGTGTCTGTGCTAGACTTACTTGGTGATTCTCTCCCTGCATGTGAAAACTGGCTCAAGCTCAAGCCTGTTCGCTATCAAGACGGTTCACCATTGAACTGAGCCTGTTCGATGGCTTGCCCTGGAGCCAAACTGGGTCCAGTTCGGGTTGGCTTGAGCATGAGCCGTACCCCGCCCCCCGCCATCCCGCAGCCAGCTCAAGGGTTCTAAAACTTTATCTATAGATAGATAGATAGATAGATAGATAGATAGATAGATAACGTAACACTGAGTCCAGAGGCCTCTGGGGTGTGTGTTTCCAACAGCTCACACTCCCCCCCCAGCCCCCCAGGTTTTTTCTGGCCTTTTTGGCCCTTTCCCTGCTCGAGGTGGCTATTTTGAAGGCTGCCGCGTGCTGTGCACGCACACTGGGCATTTGTGTGCCCAGCTTGTGATTCAGGTATGCAAATGGCCAGTGTGCATGCATAGCAGCCTTCAGAAATGCCACTGCGAGCAGAGAGAGGGCTGAAAGGTCCTGAAAAAGACTGGAGGGAAGGTGGCAGGGGGAGTGGGAACCATTGTAGACCCCACCACTACTGCCGGACCCGGTAGTAGTTTTCTTTTTTTAAAAAAAAAAAATCAAGCACCTGCCCCCCGCACCCGATTCAAGAACTGGCTTGGCCTCGAGCTCAATTGGGGCCCAGCTTAATGTGCACAGAAGCAAACTGGGCCCAGTTCAGTTAGAATCTGGTTTGATTCAAACCAAACCAGACCTCCCATTCCCAGGCACCCCTGTCATGGACCTTACCTGAGGCAAAATGTGTCAGTACATACAGTACTTGAGGCAGTGGATTTTCCATGCTAAATTAGGGGTAGCAGAGAGATCTGACCTATAAGAAACCAGTCACCACTGGAATGTTTTCCTGATCTATAATTCTAACCAAATTAGAAATATAGGAAACTGTCTTCTACAGAGCCAGACCCTTGGACTACTAGCTCAGTAGTGTCTGCTGGCAGCTCTGAAAGTTTTCAGGCAGCAATCTTTCCCAGCCTTCTACAAACCATCCATAAAACTTAACTTGACCCCCATATGGGAGATCATACCTTGGCGTTATATTAGCACCACATTCTAACCAATTGAGCTAATCGGCCAGTTGGAAAAAATTTCTGCTTCCACTGGCACTTGAACCCAGGACCTTGATAACCACTATACTATTGCATTAATTAAATGAACCAGAGCTGAAGGAGAGCTCTGTGCTCTGTGAAACATTGTGAAGCAATGATGCTTACTGCAGAAAACTGCTCAGTGGAGTGTGTCCCATGTTAATCAGAGGGAAGCTGGAGTGTGAGAGAGAGACAAAGTACAGATTCACACATAATGCAGAACCTGAGGTTCCCCCAGCCTGAGATACATAGGAACATAGGAAGCTGCCATACACTGAGTCAGACCATTGGTCCATCTAGCTCAGTATTGTCTTCACAGACTGGCAGCGGCTTCTCCAAGGTTGCAGGCAGGAGTCTCTTTCAGCCCTATTTTGGAGATGCCAGGGAGGGAACTTGGAACCTTCTGCTCTTCCCAGGGAGCAGAACTTGGAACCTTCTGCTCTTCAGAGTGGCTCCATCCCCTGAGGGGAATATCTTACAGTGCTCACGCTTCTAGTCTCCCATTCATATGTACCAGGGCAGACTCTGCTTAGCTAAGGGGACAAGTCATGCTTGAAGTCATACTTGCTACCACAAGACCAGCTCTCCTCTTCCAGACCAGCTCTCTCTTCCCCCCACCTCTCTGGACCTAAGGTTAGAGCAGCAGACCCTCACCTATTTCAGTATGTTGGAAGCAGCTGAGCCAAATGTTTCAGACAGTATTTCTTTTAACTGATTGATAGCAATACCTGCTGCATTACATGAGATAAAGGAGCACAAGAGAAGAAAACTGACCTGGAACAAGAGTGGGAGAAGTTATGAGGGTCAAATCCAGACATGGGTATAAGAATTAGTGTGAGATAGAGAGATGCTTCAGGTTGGTGATGCTACTTAAATGTACCTTCTAGCTAGTGTAGAATTACTCACATAACAGACAGTAAGGGTGTGCAATGCAGATTTCTGCAGAAGTAGGTCATCCACACACACACACACACACACACACACACACACACACACAAATAATTATGTTGCTCTTCTGCTCTTCATCGGATTAGCTTCCTATGAATGGTTGAGAAACCTGTAGCCCTAGAATATCCAATAAACCGTAATGTTCATGCCCATTTTGTCTACAGACTTGTTTTTCATGCACAGGAACACTGTTTATTTTTTAAATTGGTGTTAAATTTCCAAAGGCTTAAGGAAATAGTTTGAACAGAACGACATGCAGGGAATTAAAAAAACCAACTCTGTTAAATTGAAGAAAAAAGTCCTGCCGAAACCCGGGATCGAACCAGGGACCTTTAGATCTTCAGTCTAACGCTCTCCCAACTGAGCTATTTCGGCCGTGCTGTACGGCCGGTTTCTGCCCCTTCGTCAGATATAAGGCTACCTTCAGTGCATTCCAGCTAGTATATCAATTTCAATGTGTTGTATAGCAAGTGCCGCTACACTGTTACAGAAAATTTTGCTGCGAGATAGTGTTGCATTTGTGTTACAGTGATGTGCCCGGTAGCTGCTCGCTTATGCCGGAATTTTCTTCCAAAGAGTTGTGTATAACGTATGGGCGCCATCGCACTTTATGTTCTTAAGGGAGCCAAGCGGCCGTATTTATATGCTTAGTGTTAGTACAGTATAGTATAAAGCTGTTTTTATATGCTTAGGGTTTAGTATTGTCTCACTCCTTTCTGCCCCTTTAGTTTTCTAGGAAGAGTTCAGGCATCCACGGGCAGGAGATCCGAGGACTACGGACGTGTATTTTAAACACAACTGAGTAATTAGCACATGTGAAACTTCGTATAAGTTACGTGATTAGCCCTTTTCCGAAGGTGTGGGTGGCTCTTAAAAGAGCCTTTGGGTTCTTAAAGCGTCGTGAAGTTCTCGGACACGAGGTTTACTTGGCCTTCGCTTTGTGGCTCTCGGTCTTCTTGGGCAACAGCACTGCCTGGATGTTGGGCAGGACTCCTCCTTGGGCGATGGTGACTTTGCCCAGCAGCTTGTTCAACTCCTCGTCGTTGCGGATGGCCAGCTGCAAGTGGCGAGGGATGATCCTGGTCTTCTTGTTGTCCCGGGCGGCGTTGCCAGCCAACTCCAGGATCTCAGCGGTCAAGTATTCGAGCACCGCAGCCAGGTAGACGGGCGCGCCAGCTCCGACACGCTCGGCATAGTTGCCTTTTCTCAGCAGACGGTGCACACGACCCACCGGGAACTGCAGCCCAGCACGGGATGAACGAGTCTTGGCCTTAGCCCGAGCCTTGCCTCCTTGCTTTCCACGCCCAGACATGACTACAGCAGAAAAACTCTTACAATTTCTCTGCTAAAAGACTAGAAGAGGATGGCTTTAGAAAAAAGGATGCTGGCCCTTTTATTTCCTCCCTGAGATTCAGTTTCGCCATTCTGATTGGTTACAAATTGAACGCGCCCAGGGCGTCCAATGAGATGGCGGTTTCTAATTGTGCCCAATGACAATGCGAGGATCTGACGTCACCCATTGTGATGATTGGATGGTTTCGGCCAGCCAATGTTTGCTGAACAAGGGGAGAGTCGCTCTTCTTTGTTTCGTGTAGGTGCTTAAACGAGCCAATAGCAAGATGATGTCTTGAGCGGTCATTTGCATATGAGGCAAATAAAGGCAAGTACCCGCGAATGCCTTAGCATTGTTGCTTTCGAGTTGGTTCATCTAATTTGAGATTGAAGTTTCAGGATGCCTGAACCAGCGAAATCAGCGCCTGTTCCCAAGAAGGGGTCGAAGAAGGCCATCACCAAGACCCAGAAGAAGGGGGATAAGAAGCGCAAGAAGAGCAGGAAGGAGAGCTACTCCATCTACGTCTACAAAGTGCTGAAGCAGGTCCACCCCGACACCGGCATCTCCTCCAAGGCCATGAGCATCATGAACTCCTTCGTCAACGACATCTTCGAGCGCATCGCCGCCGAGGCCTCCCGCCTGGCCCACTACAACAAGCGCTCCACCATCACTTCTCGGGAGATCCAGACGGCCGTGCGCCTCTTGCTGCCGGGAGAGTTGGCCAAGCACGCTGTGTCTGAAGGCACCAAGGCGGTCACCAAGTACACCAGCTCCAAATAAATCTTTTTCCGAGAAGACAGTTCAAAACTCAAAGGCTCTTTTAAGAGCCACCCACTTTTTCTGTAAAAGAGCTAGATTGCTTGAAACACTTAAGCGTTTTATATTGTAACTCCTATGCATGTAAAATTCTTATTCTTTTAAAGGTAAATGGCTATAATAAAAGTGCTGTCTTACTTTACTGTTTCTCAAGTTAGAAGTAAATGCCAAACTGGCTTAAAAATATGTTAGCATCTGCTTTTTTCTTCTTTGTATGCTTAGAACAACATAAAAACAAATATACTTTTAAATGGGTTTTTATTTTGGTTCTTTGAAGGTAGGTGTTACAAAATATTGTATCTACCTGAACCTAAGACTAGTGACTTTTTCAGGTTCCTTGTTAAAAACTTAGGAGGTTATCTTCAACTAAGATTGTTGTTACTTTTGGCTAAATACAGGTATAATAATTAGTGCTTAGTCTATTCTATTTTTTTTTATGGGGATCACCTTAAATTCAGGTTTGTCTTCTACTGGGGTAAATATGGTATTTGCCCTATACAACAGGTATTTAGAAAATTCTAGATTAACCATTTTGGTTCATTATAATAGAGCATTCCAAGGGCTAAACAAACAAGGTTTTAAGTGAATAGTCTGAAGTATCTATGCTATATCATTCAGTGAACTACAGTCCTCTTGTTTTATTTAGACAAGCAAATTCCATATTAAGCCATCCCACAAATACTTAAGATGCAATTCTATAAGCAAAGTTACCACAAAAATAGCTTGGATAAACAAAATTAAAAGCCCTATATTTTCTAGCAATACAAATTAGCTCAAACACACTTGTAAGCATAACAACTTCCAGTAAGCAAGGTTTTAAACTGAATTAAATGTTCAACCAATTTCTCTGGTCTCCTACAAATTGAGTCCATTTTCTAGCTCTGTTTTGCAGTAAATATATGTTAGTTTCTTTTAAAAAAACTTATTTGCTTAGAAAGTTTAGAATTGGTAACTGAAACTAATCTGAAACAAGTTCTGGTAAGAATTAATCTGCCTACTTTTCACTATCCCTGCAATTGGAATAAATTTGGTCCAAATCGGTTAGGAACATAGGAAGGAACATAGGAAGCTGCCATATACTGAGTCAGACCATTGGTCTATCTAGCTCAGTATTGTCTATACAGACTGGCAGCAGCTTCTCCAAGGTTGCAGGGAGGAATCTCTCTCAGCCCTAGCTTGGAGATGCTGCCAGCAGGGAACTGGGAACCTTCTGCTCTTCCCAGAGTGGCTCCATCCCCTGAGGGGAATATCTTACAGTGTTCTCACATCAAGTCTCCCTTTCATATGCAACCAGGGTAGACCCTGCTTGGCTAAGGGGACAAGTCATGCTTACTCCCACAAGACCAGCTCTCCTCCCTAATCAGTTTACAAGTTACTTGTTAGCCCATTAGTGGCTCAAATGTTCATGTGTCTGCCATCTTGAACTGGGATGGATGGCATCACAAACTGTGTGTTTGAGGTGTCCCTACAACTACCAAATTTGGTTCAAGTTGGTTCCCACTTGCACCTCAAATGTTCACACGTCTGCCATTTTGAATCAGGGTGGATAACTTCAATAGAAACCACACCCTTGAGGTATCCCTATGTGTCCCTACACCTGTGGCAAATTCAGTACAAATTGGTTAGGCGGTTCACAAGTTAGCCCAATTGCACCTCAAATGTTCACCTGCCCACCATCTTGATTTAGGGTGGGTGATGCCATCACAAACCACACCATGAGGTGCTCCTGTGTGTCACTCACTAAAACTGTACCAAATTTGTTTCAAATTGGTAAGGTGAGCCACAAGTTAGCCCTCCTGTGCCTCAAACATTCATGCATCTGCCATCTTGAACTGGGGTGGATGACATCACAAATGATGCCATTGAGGTGTCTGTGTGTCCCTACAACTGTACCTGAATTGGTCCATATTGATCCAGGCATTACTAAGTTGATAGTGGGGGGGACAGACACATACACAGAATGCTGGGTGATCTCATAAGCCTACTGGACCATCTCTATCTCCTGTTTATGGTGCAGTCCTTCTGGGTAATTTATTAATACAATATTTTTGTGCAATGGTACCTTAACCTTAATATTTATTCATTCTTAGCCAAACCTCCTTCCCAGATTTTTATCGGGGTGGTACCCAAATGCTTTAAAAGGCTCTTTGGGATAAAGTACACTCCAATGTTATTGATGTGCTTATGTGCATAAGGTGAAGTGAGGTAATACAACTTTTAAGATGACCTCAGAAGCATGTTGTCATGCAACATAAGCTTATGAAAGGACCATAGTCCTTGGACAAGCCTGGGCTGTAAAAACCAGGAGTTGAAATGTGTAAAAGTGGAAGATCTGAATGGTTTCTTTGTGTAAAATGCTCTAGCAGTCACTGCTTATATATTAATGAAACCTGCTTAGTAAATGTTTTTCTATCTCTCAAATGCAAGAGGTCTGTATAAACTCTTGCAGTTAATTGCAAACTAGCTATACACATGGTTACATTCAGAGTGCTTGGATTTATTCAATGCCTTAATATGTTTGTGCACAGGTGAATTCTTTTACAGATCTGTTCCCTCATTACTTGATCTTATTTCCCCACTCAGGGACGATAGAATATCTGAATTTGCACCCACCTATATCTAGCTGACTTATTTACCTTTTTGTGGTTGCTGGTCATTTGTTTAATTTCTATTGACAGATTTGTGGTGCACATTTCATAAGTTTGATTTGCTTCTTTGCTGGAGGCCTCAATACTTGTGCACAAGCAAACTGGAATTGAATTAAGAGATTGTTAAACTGAGGTAGCTGTTCACTGAACAGTTTCAGCATCTGAAACTGAAGACACCAATGTTCTTATAGACTGCAATAATTTCTTTGAGAGGTTTAAAGACTCCATTATACTTCTCCCTCACATGAACGTTTTAAATTGCTGTTGCTGTAGCAATCACAAAAAAGCAACACAGGCAGCAGAATCAGTCTAATTATTGTAGACATAGTACTGTCAGGTTGTTTTTTAAAGAAATTGTATCCAAAAAAGTGGAACCTGATTAAGTACCAATGCCATCATTGAGATGAATTTGACTAACTTAAAAGTACTGTTAATTTCAAGACTTAGTCAGACAAACTTACTAAGACTTAGTAATAAGACAGTAATGACTAACTTTCTTTGGATTCTTTTTAAAAAGATGTAGCTCAGTGTTTCAATAGAGATATGACCAGCTTTAAGAGAGGCATTGGTTTTCTCAAAATTGTTTAAGAACATTTTTGACTGTCCCTTTTCAATACAATACAATTTTTAAACCAGGACTGGTAAATTTTTGTGTTCTCAGGTACTTTTCTAAATTGTACAGCTGTCCAAAGGTCAGGAGTGTGTTTATGGAAGCAGAGTAGATTATTTTATTCATTCATATTTCATGAACAGAGGCACTTTGACCCCTGGACCTCAGGGCCAAAGTCCAGGACCTTCACAGCCCCTGCCCCCACCCCCAATCCTCTTTAGTCTGTCTCAGGTTGTGTAGTTGCCCAGCGAGCATGATGATGCTTAATTTGCATTGGGGGGGGGGCAAAGGCCTTCAAGTCCTGGCTCCAAAATTACCTAGATGCACCTCTGTTCATGAATGAATTCAGTAAAGGTGGAACATTGTATCTGACTTTTGTAGACCTTTAATAATTATAGAAATCACGTGGAAAAAATGTCAGTGCCATTTATCAACAAAAGGCATCTTAATTATGGCGCATGTGTGCTCAGGTCTAGCATTACACATACATATATGCATATTTTACATCTGATGTACCTGTTACGCACAAAGCAGATATATAGCAAAATCTTTCTTTGTCCACAGTTTCACTCCTAAGGTGGGAGAAGTCACCATGCTTTGATTAAAATTCAGTGCCACTTTTAAGGACCAAAATAATTTACTTTAAATTACCAGTTGGCCACCCCTGGTTTACATTGGACAACTTATCCACTGTTCACATGAAAAGGCTGAAGCACTGCCAGCCTCCACCCCGGCCGCCCCGAAAGGACTCTAATACTTTTACAAATGCCATGACTGATTGATTCATTCAATGCCATCAAGTCAGTGTCAACTATTAGCAACCACGTAGATAGATTCTCTCCAGGATGATCTGTCTTCAACTTGGCCTTTAAGGTCTCTCAGTAGTGCATTAATTGCTGTTGTGATCGAGTCCATCCACCTTGCTGCTGGTCATCCTCTTCTTCTCTTTCCTTCAGCTTTTCCCAGCATTATGGACTTCTCAAGGGAGCTGGGTTTGCGCATAATGTGTCCAAAGTATGATAGTCTGCGTGTGGTCGTTTGTGCCTTGAGTGAAAATTCTGGATTGATTCTAGGATCCATTTGTTGGTTTTCCTGGCTGACCATGGTCTCCACAAAAGTCTTCTCCAGCACCAAAGTTCAAAAGCATCAATGCTTTTTCTATCTTGATTCTTCAAAGTCCAGCTTTCACATCCATAGTGTGTGTCACGGGAAAAACCATTGTCTGAATGATTCTAATCTTTGTAGGTATAGACACGTCACGGCATCTAAATATCCTTTCCAAGGCCTTCTTTGGAACCCTACCAAGTGCTAGTCTGCGGTTATTTCTTGATTGCTGGATCCTTTACTGTTGATGGTCGATCCTAAAAGGCAGAAGCTATCCATTTCAATGTCTTCATTATCAATTCTGAAGTTCTGAACTTCATGACCAGGTGAAAAATTTCCACGTATGTACAGGCATAGAAGGAATTCAAGCTGGCAACCTAAGAATTCAATTAACTGTGCAGAGCATTTTTTTCTGCACATTGTTAAGAACTATCTATAATTCCCACAAACTATACATTTAGATTCATATACATTTATATAGATTTGAAATTTAGACTAAAAAACAAACAAACCATGTGCATAATCACAGATATACAAACGAAACCACATTTTTGCTTTGCATGGAATACATAAAGGAGTTTAAAGTGAGCAGTGAAAGGAGGAAATCCCCAATAAATACCAAGCAACAGCTCAATTTAAGTTTTCTCCTCCAAAAAATTGTTCTGTCCTTTATGTCCTGTAAGAAAGACCCTTCTGAAAACCCCAACATTTGAGAGATCAGGTTGCACTTTCTAGTGCAAACGTATAATTACTGTATATTCTGTAATAGCCCAAGATTGTAGGTATGTACAAAATAGCTCTGTTTTAAAGTTTTAAAAATATCTTTAGTATTATGTATTCTTAGTAGTTTTGCTAGTGTACCACTTTAAACAGAACGACATAGAAATTTGATACATCACGATGTCTAAGCAACAAGGAAGTGGCTAAGCAGGCGCCAACAATCAATTTAATTCTAACGAAGGGGAAGAGTGCCGACTGGCTCGTTTGAAATAATCTGCTCTCCTATGATTGGATAGCTATTATTTCTTCCTTCAGGCTATGCGGCAGAGGGTGGGGCGGGGGGAGTTTCTTCTTGTAGTTTTCTTTCTGGTCGTCCACCTTGCTATATATAATGCACCAGCTCTGCGAAAAAGGTACAATTGTCGGTTTTGTTTGAAAGTGAAGATGTCTGGACGCGGCAAAGGAGGAAAAGGTCTAGGGAAAGGAGGTGCAAAGAGGCACCGCAAAGTGCTTCGTGATAACATCCAGGGCATTACCAAGCCTGCGATCCGCCGTCTTGCGCGCCGTGGAGGAGTGAAGCGCATTTCTGGCCTCATCTACGAGGAAACCCGCGGAGTGCTCAAAGTCTTCCTGGAAAACGTCATCCGTGATGCCGTGACTTACACCGAGCACGCCAAGAGGAAGACTGTGACCGCCATGGACGTGGTGTATGCCTTGAAGCGCCAGGGCCGGACTCTGTATGGGTTCGGTGGTTGAGCAGCTCTTCAACTTCTAATCGTACAAACAAAGGTCCTTTTTAGGACCACCCACATATTCTAAAAAGAGGTGTCACTATTTTTTTTTTTTAATCTTAAAAAAATCACTTGCTTAAAGTATCATAACTTGCCACGGTAAACTTGTTAGTTCTCCGGTGGATTGTGCTATATGTGTGTAATTCTCCTGTATAGGGGTTCGGAACTAATAGCTTATTTTTCTGTGGATCTTCAGGATAAAACTAGAAGAGCCGGCACATTCACTTAAGCGAGGCTTTGTCAAACGGTGGAATTGTGCTCGGCGCTTAAAAATGCCTTAGAAATCGAAGTCAATGCAATACTAAGGTATCGGTCAATCAAGGTATCCTAATACACGGGCGTATTCTGAGTTCTTCCTGACTAAACTTATGTCTTATGAGCCAAGTGCTTGTAGAAACTGACAGACAAACAAGCGGACCTAAGTGAGCACTAGTATTTCTATCCAGTCAAAAGTTCAAGCTTGAGGTTTTTTCCCTGACCTGCTTAGTAAGCTCATGATTGAGTGCTGGAATCACGGAGTGCAGACGTCAGCTTTCTTATTACTGTAATGTGGCAAAAATCCTGCGAAGCAGAGTGGCGCAGCGGAAGCGTGCTGGGCCCATAACCCAGAGGTCGATGGATCGAAACCATCCTCTGCTAATTTTTCTGTTTTGTTATTTTTTAATAAGCTTCGTTTCCCGACTACTTACATTCTGAATATTTTACAAATATATTATTCATATTGATTCTGTTAACTTAAGTTTTTTAATTTAAAAGTTCATTAAGTTCACAAAGCTGTTGAACTTAAATGAGCATTCTATTTTACATTTCATTCTAAAAACAACGCTAAACTTGTGTGAATCCAGAGATTTATAACCTAATTCTATGTGTTTCAGTAGTGCTTATTTTCAGACAAAATCCTATGTATATTTAAGCCTCATTCATATAGAAGAAAGAAAATTACAAATTGACTTGAAAGTGCCACTTTGTTGTTAGCATTTGTCTAGTCTAACATGGGATACCCTGAGGATGGGTGAGTTGCTCTTAAGTGGTTTTATGTATAGACACATCAGCCCTATAACAAATTTGTCTACATAGCTGTTTTCTTCTTGAGATGTGCCGCAGTAGCAGTGTGGGCTGGACTGTCAGTTTTGATCTTCTCAACTCCTGTGATGTGTACAAACACACCAATTACTGGGAAAGCAACCCACACTTTTTCAGGTGGTAGAAGGCTTGCCATGTAATGGTGGACTGCTTCAAACTCCACCACCAAATTTAGTCTTGCAGCATACTATTTTAAAACAGCACAAGCTTTTGGGGATGAAAACACACTTTCATCCCCCAAACCCATGTAAAAGCTTTTGAGGATGAAAATGCACTGAGTGAGTTATGGTCAGTTGCCATAAATACACATGGTGTATAAATGGCCCCATTATCTAGTTTTGGATTCCTAGGCTATGAAAGAGATTTCATTTATTTGTTGCATTTATATACCCACAAAATCTCAAGGTGGTTTACAGCCCCCAAACAATGAAAAAACGACATCCACCAAAGGTCAACAGAGGTATCAGCAGGGGATGTGGTGTGTGTGTGTGTGTAATTTCCATATTCCCACAACTTCAAGGGATCCAGGATGCTCATGTGGCAACTTTGGGCCCAGTTGTCATTTCTCAGCCTAGCCTACCCCACAGTGCTGTTGTATGAACACAATGGGCCATGTAAGCTGCCCTGTTCTCATTGTCAGAAGGTATATCTTGGTATTAAAATGTTACATATAAAGGTAAATGCAGCTGCCAGGGTCTTGTTGAGGCCCTGTTATAACATCAGCTAATATAACAGCAGCCTTTTCTCAGTTTTACTGGCTCCCATTTTCTTCAGACTCCTGTGCCTGGCTTTGCCCTTTGAAGCCCTTAATGACTTGGGACCAGGGTATGTTAGGAAAACTACCTAGAGAGGAGAGCTGGTCTTGTGGTAGCAAGCATGACTTGTCCCCATAGCTAAGCAGGGTCTGCCCTGGTTGCATATGAATGGGAGACTTGGTGTGAGCACTGCAAGATATTCCCCTGAAGCCGCTCTGGGAAGAATGGTCTGACTCAGTATATGGCAGTTTCCTATGTTCCTATGTACCTCTTCATAAGGAGCATGACCAAGAAATTTGCTATATATCAGGGGTTCCCAAGCTTGTGTTCTTAGACAACAACTCTCATTATGCTCAGCCTTCAGCCATTGTGAAGGTTCAGTCTCTGTGTCTCAATAAGACCTTCCTCATGGAGTTGTTGTGAGGATTAAATGGGGCTGAGTGCAGGGAAGAATGTACTTAGAGCCCTGTTGGGTCCGACCAAAGCTCCATTGTTGTGGTCAAAGCTGCAAAATTTGGCCCGGAGTTACAGGCACAGAAAGCTAGGTTTAGGCCTAAGTCTGATATTCCAGTTTCATTGAGAAATTTTTTTTATGCTTGGTATTGATGAACTCTGAACAATGAACCAGCAAACTCTGAGTTGACAGGCAAATCCACCTGGTAATTGCTTAATGGTTTATGGTCTAAGAATGCCAGACGCAATCCTGCCCTTCCTCTTGCAAAATAATTTACAATAGTATGCAACTATTTTGTGTTTGCTACAGTTGTAACACTGATTTCTGACTTCACATATATTGTAAGAGAATCACTTTGGTATCACTGTAAGAATGCACCCATAGATAGGATAGGAGTCTGTGCACATAATTTAGAATAGGTGTTTCTCACATATAGAATTTAGCATTTCCTTGAGTCTATTTACACAGTAAATATGAATCTGTCAGCTTTAGAGATGCAGATTTGTTTGGGGAACATCGAGGAAAACAGACCCTTCCTGAGAACCATAAACCAATTTGGATCAGATTTCAGAACCCAAAAGGTCCAGCTGGGATGTATTAGATACTGGAATTCCTATAAGAGATTCCTTGATTCAGGGAATTGCTGAACTCTGAGTGAAATGATTAACTCCTAAGAGACAAGCCAGATTGTCTGGACGTTGCTCTTAGGTAGTAGCTTTGGGAAAGCTGGAAGCTAATCCTGCATTTTCTCTGGCAGAATGTTTACAGTGTTAATGTAACCTACAATGCTTGCTACAATTGTCATTGTTGACTTCTTGTCTCACAGATATTCAATGCGATCACCTTGGAATGTTTTTAGATGTGCACACTAGGTAAATGTACACAAAGCAATTTGATTGTTCTCTTACACACACAACTTAGTCTCTTCCTCCTTAATATTCTGACTTCTAACGCCTCTTTGGGGCAAGGCACCCAGAGTCCACCAGCACAGCCACTGTTCATCTGCAAAGCTCAGAAATGCAGATTATTTTGAGAACACCAAGAAACAATGTTCTCCTGACAACAGAAATTGAGGATATACAGGAGATGGCCCTCAGTTTCCTCAGACAAATAGACAATGTCATGAGCAATGAACACTTTTGAGGTTCAGGAGGGATGCTGATATCTTGAGGAAGCTCAACAGCTAGATCAAAGGACTGAACTACTAGAAGAACCCAGCTCGCTGGGCATCGCTTCAGCAACCTTTTGCCTAACAAGCAAACCTTAAATCACCTAAGAACTTGCTGTCTGGGCTACGGAGCGAAGCAGACGTTCTCCCAAGCTAGG
This sequence comes from Hemicordylus capensis, assembly GCF_027244095.1. Lineage (NCBI taxonomy): Eukaryota > Metazoa > Chordata > Lepidosauria > Squamata > Cordylidae > Hemicordylus > Hemicordylus capensis. The sequence continues at coordinate 9,145,525 of NC_069662.1, read as the reverse complement.
CAAGAGACTGTCAGGGATTCCTGTTGCGGGACAAGGAAGCATGACTATCTCTGCCTAGACACATCTGGACTCCGGTCCAAGTACTCAACATGCCTGCTTGAAGTTGTCTGCAACGCTCACCAACAACGAACCCAAGCTCCGCTAACATCCATTTGGCCTCGACTAGATCCGGTAATATGCCCTTTTCTGAAGCAGCCTCAACCAGCATTGGTGGGCCACTGTGTGAAACAGGATGCTGGACTAGATGGGCCTTGGGCCTGATCCAGCAGGGCTGCTCTTATGTTCACCTTTGCCCCACTTCTCTTCTCTACTAAACCCTGGTACTCTGCTTAGACTCTCCTAAACCAATCCTTTGTTTCTTTCCTTCCCACCCACCCTTTTTTCTCCTTCTCTTTTAAGAATATCTATGATAGGGAAACAGCTAGCTTAATACTGATTTCACACGCACCCAGTACATATCTTCTAGTTAGGGACATCACACTTCATTACACTAGAAATACGATTGACTTGTCTAATCTGTCTGATTGCATTATTAGCTTCATTGACTGTTGGTTCTTTAATAAAACCCATTGGACAATTTAGAGTGTGTGGTTGTTTCTCTACTTCAGGGTTCAGAACATTGTGACCACTGTGAACAAGTCTTATTCTCATTGCTAGCTCCAGAGCATAAACAAAGTGCGGATTAAGCTTGGCTCACAACACCATGTAGTCCAGAGGCTCCCAACCCAGACATGTCCCCAGATTTCGAACAGCAGCTCCCATCATCCCCTGCTGCAATGTCTATGGATAGCAATAGCAATAGCACTTACATTTATATACCGCTCTATAGCTGGAAGCTCTCTAAGCGGTTTACAATGATTTAGCATATTGCCCCCAACATTCTGGGTACTCATTTTACCGACCTCGGAAGGATGGAAGGCTGAGTCAACCTTGAGCCCCTGGTCAGGATCGAACTTGTAACCTTCTGGTTACAGGGCGGCAGTTTTACCACTGCGCCACCATGGATGATGGGAGTTGTAGTCCAACATCATCTGAAGGTTGGAAACTCCTGATCTAGTCCCTCCTGTTTCATACAGTGGCTCTTCAGATGCCTCTCCAAGTTCACAAGCAGAGTTTGAAGGCAGTAATCTTGCTCAACAGCAATGTAGTCAGTGGTATACTGCCTCTGAACATGGAACCCTCTTTTAATCCCATCTAAACTATCGGCCATCGCATGTTGTGGTGTTGAGTTGCATATAGTAATTATCCAGACTGGCAATATTGGGCTCATTTGAGATTTGATCTCACACCCCAAGCAGGAAAAATCTCCTGCACCGGCCTGACCTCCTTGGAAGATTTTTTTTAAAAAGTAGTAAATAAATATCTTTGTTCTTAGCAATACTTTATGTAGCTTATTCCATTTCCAGCATATTTTGCATCAGTTTGCTCAGAAGATCAGTTAAAATACATGTTAAAAGGTTGCAAAATATCCAATTAAAATTAGGCTAAAGCCCTACAGATGGCAACCTTCATAATTTGTATTAGATATCTTTACATTAGCACAGTTTTCGGAGACCAATAAACTGCTTTTCCTGCTTGAGGTATGATTTTAAAAGGGATCTATACATATATGGAATGCATTGATTTGTTCTGGCTTTCTTTGCAGAAATAGTTACTCCGGACCCTCCAGGCGATCACAGTATGTGCCTGTAAGTCTCCAAATGCAGCCCATTAGCTACTTTATGTGACTTCATAGGTGGCTGGCAACCTGATTGTCTTTGCAGTCCCAGGCAGGCAGCAAACACGGGTTTATTAGGACTCTGGTGGGCAGCCATAAGAGTCTGCTGGGTTGAGTCTGTCTTTGTGGTTCATGTTCAGTAGGCCTTTCAATTGCCACAAAAAACCCAAAACCAAAACCTCCCCCCACAAAAGCAACCCCCCAATAAACAAGACCCTTGGGCCATCTCGAAGGATGGCAAAATGCTGCCTACAGAAAAGCTTAGTCCATTCGTTTTGCAGTAACAATGATATTCTCATGTTAAATCCAACACTCCGACACTACACGAGACTTAAAATGCAAATGTTCCCAAGCAATGAGGTACAAGTCTGCCCCCCAACAAGAGGACAAGCTCCAGCACCCGATCAAAAGTGCTGAGGCTGCCGAGTTTCTCACTTCTCCTCCTCCTCCTCCTCCTCTTTGTCCATGATGAGGAGGTCTTCTTCCTCTTCCATATCCAAGTCCTCTCGTGGCCCCATGGCCCCCTGAGAAGAGGAGAGGTCTCCCAGAGAAAGCCTCCAGTCTTGAGGGATGAGGTGGCGGTTCTTCCGTATGAAAGTGAACATTTTAACATTGGCAGGGGAGAGGTTCCTGGGGTGGTCGCCCACCGCCAAAGAGCCAGCCGTACTGGAGAGGTCCTCAGAGAACACTGAAGTGGGCGGACATCCAAAGTGGAACACAGCGACCTTGAAGAGAGCTGGCCAGATCCCGATCTTCCCCTGCCAGTACAACATCGGGTCCGCGTTTTCCCCAACATGGTCCACGTTGTCGTGAAGATACTCCTCCACTTCCCAGAGGGCGGCAGCAGCTCCCCCTTCAGTGGCCAGCCCCATGGCCGGGTCGCTTTTGGTAATCGCCCTCCACCGCTTCAGGGTGAACTGCCAGGCTGCCGAGCCTGGCAGGCTGGTGGAAGAGCTGGACGGCTGTGGAGATAAGCAGCCCACTGGCGTGAACTTGGCATCTGGTCCGGGAGGGACGTAGGACCTGGCCGCCAAGTCAATGATGTGTTCCCGCAACAGGGCCGCGTCGCTCACATCCGCACCGCCCAGCTTCATGGTGGTGATGTCTCGGAAGCGGGGGTCGAGGAAAGCGGCCACCCGGCAGATCATGCTGGTTTTCATGCCTCTCAGCTGGATGTCATTCTCCAGACAGTCCAGGGCCTGGGTGGTGAGATGCGCGGCCGTGTTGTGGTTCTCTTGGTGGTATCTCGTTCTCAACGCCCTGAGTTGCTCCTCCAGGAACCACAGGAGCGGGAGCGCTTGGCAGAGTGTGGCGTCGGGCCGCGTGACCAGCGTCGCAGCGTCCTCAAAGGGCTTTAAGATCTCTACCAAACACTTCACCAACTTCCAGTCCGCAGGCGTAAGGTGGAGGTGCGAGGCTTCCGACGACGCTTCACTGAGCATCACGCCAACGGCTTGCCGTTGCCGGTAGAGACACTCCAGCATGCGTAGGGTGGAGCGGGACTTCGCCTGGGCCTCTTGCCACGTGGGCTGGCGGAGGCCCAGGTTGGCTTGGGCTTCCAGGAGGCGGCGGCGGGCGGCGGCGGAGTGGCTGCAGTAGCGACAGATGCTCCGCGAAGTCTTCAGGAGCCGGGCAACCTGGGCGTCGGCCGCCAAAAAGGCCTTCACCACCCTCTGCAGGCAGCGTGCCAGGCAAGGGACATGCTTGAGGTGCAGCTCTTGCACGGCACCGGCCACCTTGGCGCCATTGTCCGAGACGACGCCCCCGATCTTCAGGTCGTACAGCCAGTCCTGCAGGACTTCCCTCAGCTTGTGGCAGATGTCCTCCGGCAAGCAGGGCCCCTCGAAGGTGCACACCGACAAGGTGGCGTGCTGCCGGGAGAGGGCCCCAGCTAATTCGGCGACCCAGCACCCTGTCACCGACAGGTAGGATGTGGTTGGGCCGCTGGCCCAGGTGTCTATGGCGATGTGGACGGTGCGGCCCATGCTGCAGACCACCGCTTGGCGTACAGCTCTGGACACCACCCTGGACAACTCTGGCATGGCCTTGGAGGAGAAGAAGACGCGGCCAGGGACCTTCCAGCGGGGCTGGGCGGTGGCCATCAGCCGGCGGAACCCTTCGCTCTCCACGTAGGAGAAAGGCTGCATGTCGACGGCGAGCATCCAGGCCGTATCCGAAGCCAGCTGAAGAGCTGTTGGGTGAGTGGGAGGGTAGTAGGGCTGGTTCCGCTCCTGGCGGGGAAACTGAAAGGTTGGGCTGGGGTCTGGGATGACCATGGAGTGACCATGCAGCCTCTCCTTCAGAGGCGCCAGAGGCGAAGGAGGAACGACAGCCACCCCCGGCAAGTGGAGCCCATGGTGGACCTTCAAGTGCTTGTGCAAGGCGGTCGTGCCCGGCCGGGTGCCCCCGTCCTTCCCTCTCCGCACCCGTTTCTGGCAAGTGCTGCAGATGGCCACGCAGGGCTCCCGTGGGTCCAGAGTGAAATAATCCCACACGGCGGACGTGGTCTTCTTGTGCACGGGAGGGGGGATGGCATCGGCCAGCCCGCAGGCCAGCGCGGAGTCCCGATCGCGCCCACGCTTGGGCTGAGAGGAAGGGGCCGAGACATGGGCCAGCGGGTTGAAGAAGTGCAGCATCTCAAGTCCGGCTGGGTGGACCGTTCGGGCCAGGGGAGCAGGGGACAGGTAGGCAGGAGGAGGTGGCGGCGTGGCTGGTGCGGGGAGGATATGAGGAGGGGAAAGGGAGACGATCTCAGCCACTTCCTCCTCCTCTTCCTCCTCCTTCTTTAAGTAGGAGAGCATCTCGTGAACCTCCGAATGGCAGGACTGCTTCACAATCAGCTGGCTAGAAGTTGCCGGAGGCGGTGAAAAGCCTCCCAGCTCTGCGGTCTCCTCCTCTTCCTCCTCCTCTTTTTCCTTCAAGTAGGAAAACAGATCGTGCACCGTCGTCTGACAGGGTTCTTCCCCCTTCATCGCCGTCTGCAAAGAAAGAGCCGGTGCCATCATCGGCATGGGCTCCCGAGGGCTGCCTCCTTCCTCTGTGCTGGAAAAAGGAGGCTCTTGGAGATGGACGGCCAGAACTTTCCTCATGGATGCTGCCGGCTGAGCTCGCTTCCCCCGGCCACATCTTGGTATCATTGTGGATAGATCCTGCAAGAGGGCAGCAAGCAAAAAACGTTCTCACTTTCTACAGCTGTGTGTTTTGTTTCTCCAAAACCAACTTGCTTCTCCTCCTAAATCGAATATTTAAATGTCCTAGGACGGTGGTTCCCATGCTTGAGTCCCCAGATGTTGTTGGACTACAAGTTCCATCATCCCCTCACCATCATGGCTAGAGATGATGAAAGATGTAGTCCAACAGCATCTGGGGACTCAAGGTGGAGAACCAGGATTTCCCAACCTGTGGTACTCTGGATGTTGCTGAACTTCCAACTCCCATCATCCTCAGCTACAATTTGTTGGGGTACCACAAGTTGGGGAGCCCTGCCCTAAACCAGTGGGGTCCTATTCTTCCTTCTCTTGCACTCGTGTCCCACAGCACTTCCAACCCATATTGGATCTAACTGCTGAAAGGTCCTTACTAATATTGCTTAGTCCTGGCTGGGAATCTTTCACAGAAAGCCTTCTTCCCCTCTCAGTGAGGCCACCAGACTCCGACAAGTGACTTGTTCCATACCAATCTATCCTGCGCCTTATATTATTTATTTGTTTAAAATATTTATTTCCCAGCCCTCCAATGCAATACTGCTTAGGGGAGGCTCACAACAGTTATAAACTGTATAAAATTAAGAACAACGCAGCAAAACAGGCAGAAAACTAGACACTATGGAATAACTCAATTAAAGCACCCAGTTAAAAACCCAGATTGTACTAACAAAAATTTTAACCCAATTATTTGTTTTAATCTTCAGATGGTAGTAGAAGGTTTTAGAGAGCCTCTCTAAACAAATGAGTTTTAAGGTCGTTTTTAAAAAAAAGCCCCTAAGGGTGGGAGGCATTCCACAGCTGAGGGGTCACAACTGAAAAGGCCCTGTCTTTTGTCCCCACCAACTGAATCCCAGTCAATGGCAGGGCTGCAAGCAGGGCCCAAGATGATGTCCTAAACACACTGGACTCTGTGCTTACCTGTTCCTGTTGCTACTGAGATCCCACTCACATCTGACTCATTCTGAACCACATATGCACCACCAGCATAACTACACTCTCCTCAGTTGCTGTGCCAATGCAGCAGCACAACTCCTGGCATGGCACTGGGGCAAAGGTCCACACGTTTTTCTGTTTTTGTTTTGTTTGCCTTGCATATCTGATCCAAAGCTGGGCTACTTTGCCTGGGGCTGCCCTTGAAGACTAACACCAAAACAAGTGACACTACAGCAGAGAGTAGGCAACTTTGGCTCACCAGCTGCTGCTGAGCTACAACACCCATCATCCCCAGTCACAATTTATTGTGGCTGGGGACGATGGGAATTGTAGTTCAGCAGTAGCTGGAAAGCCAAGTTGGCTGTCCCTGCACTATAGACCGGTGATTAGCAAGCATAAGCTGCTGGGATCACATCTTGCAAGCAAGAATAATCTCCTGGGGGTCTTAGGAAGAAGGGCAGTATATAAATATTATAAAATAAACAAGCAAGCAAACAAACAAACAAACCAGAGAGAGTTACACTAGCCACCAACCTGCCTCTGAGGCCAGTTATTATTAACTTAGCAGTTACTGTAAGGATTACAAGATAATACACACGAACTGGATTAAACACCTGAACATAGAACATAAGAACAGCCCTGCTGGATCAGGCCCAAGAAAGCCCATCTAATCCAGCATCCTGTTTCACACAGTGGCCCACCAGATGCCACTGGAAGCCACAGGCAGGAGTTGAGGGCGTGCCCTCTCTCCTGCTGTTGCTCCCCTGCAACTGGTACTCAGAGGCATGCTGCCTTTGAGGCTGGAGGTGGCCTATTGCCCTCCGACTAGTAGCCAACGATAGACCTCATAAGAACATAACATAAGAACCTGAAAGCAGTATGTAAATGCTAAGCATCGTTACTGATTCAAGGTGGAGGTTATTTTAATCTTTATACATGGGAGGACCTGCTCCCATCTGCAGCCATCTGCTTTAGTTTTTCTGAAGTTGTTTTATTTCTCCCATCCCTGCAACAGAGACCTAGACTGAGAGAGGTGCAGAAGTCGTCTTTCTCAGGGGAATTCCCTCCCTTTTATCATCATTATTATTTACTTTTCAGCAAAAACTTCTCAAGGCATCGTACACTGCAAAAAGAACAAGAAAGTCGTACCAAAAAGGATCACAATCTAAGCCTGGCCTTGACTAATCACAGGTGCCAAGGAGCCATGGCACCTAGAAATTTAACTGTGGAACCTAGACCAAGATATTCAGAGGGAGAGTTATTTAATCAGATCTTCATTTGTCCCAGGTAGCCTGGTTTCCATTCTTTCTTAATATAGATATTTATTCATAATTTTTGAGGCAGGATGAACAATTTTAGCAAACATATATGAAGATATATACATTAGTTTCTGTTCTGTTACTTGCAAAGGGGATAAAGAGAAGTCCATTTACTCTCCCCATCCACAACGTCCATCATTCAGTCTTTAATTTCACACTTGTAAAAATCTCAGCTTGCACATGGGACAGAGCCTTCTTGGTCATTGCCCCCAGGCTGTGGAGGGCTCTCCCAGCTGGCATCTGCTCCTCAGCTTCCATTACAGCTTTCAGAAGGAAAGTAAAAACACATTTTAAACCCAGCTATTTATTTATTTATTGTTACATTTCTATACCACCTTTCATTAAAACAATCCCAAGGCAGTTCACACAGAAAAATTAAAACTATAAAAATACGCAATTAAAATATTAAGCTAAAATATAAAAACATGAATCTGACTAAAAAGATTTAAAATACAAGCATTTTGGTATTTTACAAGCAAAATCCAAGTTTTTAGATGAAGGTTATGTTCTGTGTTGCTGCTGCTGTACGTTGCTGTGTTTTATTGTGTATGTTTTTTTAAAAAAAAACTTTAATAGATTTTTATTATTTCAATATTGAAATTTAATATTTGTGTTGTTTTAAGGGTTTAATATACTTGTATTGTTTCAAAGATACTTGGGATTAGTTTAATGAAAAGCAGTAAACAAATCTGACAATAAATAAATAAACAAACAAACATGTTGTCAGGTGCCTATTGCCTGGCTCCTAAATTTTTGGGCTGGCTTCTGGATCCAAATAAATTTTGTCAAGGCCTGATCTAAAAATAAAACACAAAGGAGACACCATCAACAGCCACTGGAGGATTACTGGGCTGGGCTTTAAAAAAGGAGCATTGACAGAAGAAGCCTTCCAAACTGTGACCCCGTGGTGGGCGAATGTGATCACCTAACTTGGGTGGCCTGTGGGAGACTGCCTGCCTGCAACATTACTGTTAACAAAATGTATATGAAGCTTGTGGGCATTTCTTTCTTTTCTTATAGTAGAGTAATCTTGTTGGAATTACCTTTATGGAATACCACTGGCGTTTCAGTTACTCATTTCATTGATTTATTATTGGTGTACCCTGCTTTGGATCCTTGAAAAAGGACAATAGCCCGTCCCACACCTGAAAAAGTAAGACAGTAATTCATACAATAAAGTATGAATTACTTTACTGCAGTTCTTGATTACAAGCAGGAAAATGTATGTGGTGCAAGGTTTACTGATCTAATTTAGTTGAAGTCCCCTGGACCTTCGAAAAACTCCACTCATGAACAAAAAAAACACAACAATCATTTGCAAAAAGAAAAGGATCATTCTCTTTTGTATAACTCCCTCCATTAGCACATGATTAAACTGAACGCCTGGTAGGAGAAAACCTTTTCCGAACATGCATCTCTGCCCACCAGATGCCCAAACGTGGGGGGTAAACGCGAGTCAATATCTTTTTTTTTTTACCCTTAAAAAGGAGGACCACTCACCGATCCAAGATGGAAGTCAGCAATAGAGGTGGCAGGAACACCCACTCCCTTAGATTGATTGCTACAGGGGTGGATTCTAAGAGGAACCGATCACTCACTATATTGCAACAGACGACTCCAAAAACAGTTTAAAACTGGAGGGAAAGGAGGGGGCCGAGAGACAACGCGAGCTCTTAAAGATACAAATTTGCTTTTTTCCTCCAGACTTAGTAGCTAGACCAGGGGAAGAAACGGGAAGGAAAAAAACATAGACCCGGAAGAAAAAGCTAGAACACCCGGATGTAACTTTAAAAAAAAAATCCACAGGAAAACCCATTCCTGGTAATCTGTTTGTTTCCACTCCAAAGTCGGTTTCAAGGTCCGCTTTCTAACTTGCTGTAGGTTTTCTTGTTAAGGCTGTGTGGGGCCCAGTCCTATGCAGGGCTACTCAGAAGGGAACATACACAGGACTGCAGACTCATAGAAGAACCCTGAATCAAGGAATTTGCTCTCAAGAAGGTAGATCGCCTTTTCATGGCAGGTTTGTTCCAGAGGATGCATACTGCGAGATAGTGCATGCTAAGAATAAGTCCGTGCAAGGAGAGCAAAGCAATTTTTTTTTTAAAGAAAGCAAATGTTCTTATATGAATTTCCCCCACCCACGTGGATCAACTCAGATGTTTGCATTTCTTAAAACGCAAGACAAGTTCGTTTTTCCTGCATCTTGTTCATGCTAATTAACTGCAGGCGATAATTATTTTTCTTGGCTCAACCAACCCACTCAGATCGAGAGTCTTGGGAAAGGGGAAAAAACATAATCCTGCCCATTCCTGAAAGCTGAAGTAACAGGCATTTGATCACACAAATGCACTGCTTTTGGGTTGCTTGAGGGTTAATGGGGGATATCGTCACATGACTTTCGTTAACCAATAGTTGGAGGATTTTCTAGAGAAGAATCGAAATATACCGGACCAATCGTATCCCAAGGTTTGAATCCTATTTGTTTGCATATTTCGTTGCCTGAGGATGACGCAATCGCGCCACTGACCAATAAAGACCCGGAATTCAAGCGACCGCGGCGCCGGACCCTGACTTATAAATACTGAAGCTCGCCGAGAGTTGCGGCAGCGGTATTGTTTGTTGCTGTTGAGTAGGAAGGAAGTAGTGTTTTTCAGAAAATGCCGGAGCCTGCGAAATCAGCGCCTGCGGCCAAGAAGGGGTCGAAGAAGGCCATCACCAAGACCCAGAAGAAGGGGGACAAGAAGCGCAAGAAGAGCAGGAAGGAGAGCTACTCCATCTACGTCTACAAGGTGCTGAAGCAGGTCCACCCCGACACCGGCATCTCCTCCAAGGCCATGAGCATCATGAACTCCTTCGTCAACGACATCTTCGAGCGCATCGCCGCCGAGGCCTCCCGCCTGGCCCACTACAACAAGCGCTCCACCATCACTTCCCGGGAGATCCAGACGGCCGTGCGCCTCTTGCTGCCGGGAGAGTTGGCCAAGCACGCTGTGTCTGAAGGCACCAAGGCGGTCACCAAGTACACCAGCTCCAAGTAAATTTCTCCCCGAGAAGACAGTTCAAAACCCAAAGGCTCTTTTAAGAGCCACCCACTTTCTCAGTAAAAAGAGTTCTAGTCATTTAGTCTCTTATGGTACACAGAAGGAAACACTGTAAACTAAAAGCTGTATTTTTGCTCTAATGCTTTAAGCTGTAAAGATCATGTTTTATTGTATTCCTGGAGTGGTGTTGGTTAGTCTTTCTGCTCTTGAAGTTTTATTCTCCAGTCCATGGGTTTAGTAACTTACTATACGAACCAGTTGTTGGCAAAAATCTTTTGGGCTATGTCTGAAGGCACCAAGGCTGTTAGCAAGTATACCAGCTCCAAGTAATTTGCCTCTTTTGCTTTAACACTTCTAGATAGACCCAAAGGCTCTTTTAAGAGCTACCCACTTTAACAATAAAAAAGCTGATGCACTTTGCAATCCACTCAGTATTAAATAAAAACTAGCACTTCAGACGAAAGTTAAAAGTGGTTCAGGAAAGCGGTATGCTTCTCGTAGCTATGTTAAAAGTAGTTAAAACATAATGTTCTAATTTCACAAGTTTTCAATCACTTCCATTAATACGCAGCATGAGCGTTAATGATGCTTGTATAGCACTTTGCCACAAAAAATTATCAAAACTATGACAAAAGGAACGGGAAAGTAATTTTCTCTTTGAAGGGGCTAACTTTTTTTTAAAAACCCACAACTCTTTTGTATTTAAAAGACTCAAAATGCGCGTCAAAGGAAATAGTGGGCTGTCGGGATTGGCTAGTTTGAATGCAAGTCTATCGGTATTGGTTGCTAAGTGTCTCCTTCCCACGAGCTGAGTTTTCCCTACCGTAGGTTTCTTTTTGGTCGGGCATTCTTCATGCTTCCTTTGCATTGTAGCAAAATTTGAATCCGACTGAATTTTTCCACCCCAGCTTTTAAAACCAAGGAAATAAAACCAATTATCAATTCGTGTTATAGCCACTCTGGAAGGAAAGTAGGCGGGAATTGGTTCAGAAGTTCAGATTATTTCAGTCTATCTCTTCGTGGTAGTGACACATACATATAGATATACTTGGGCATAACTTGTGAAGTGCGACAGCATGAATACATCAAAGCTTTACAACAAATACATCTCTCCTAAAATAAGAACAAACAGCTTTTCGAATTGCTGGTTTATGTTCAAGCAGAAGGATAGACAGCACACACTAAAGCTTATGTCGGGAAAAAAGCTACAGAGCCCGGCTAGCTCAGTCGGTAGAGCATGAGACTCTTAATCTCAGGGTCGTGGGTTCGAGCCCCACGTTGGGCGGTTAGATTTTTCTTTTTCCCTCTTTGGTTGTCATGAAATAACAAATGGGTCGAATGGGAAAGGCAAGACTTAAATAGTCTCCGAGTCCCTACTAGCACCATCTTAATTAAATACAGTGCAAATATTTAGATTTCCCTTACATTTTTCTAGAAGCAATAAGATATATTGGTCCCTGGGGAGAATTATTGGTCCTTTGGTATATGGACAAGGTGTTTAGCCGAGTTTGGCCAATGACATGTATACTTGACCCTTGCCCTTCATGGCTTATTAAATCTAGTGAGGAGGGAATTTTTAGCTAGGTCCAGAAGGTTTTAAACACCTCATTGAGAGAGGGTGTGGTCACAGCTCGATTTTAGCAAAATATTATTCAACCACTCCTAAAGAAATCCAGTCTGGATCCAGAGCATGTAAACAACTATTGGCTCTTCTTGGGCAAGGTGTATATTGAGGAGTGTATATTGAGGAGTGTATATTGGCTAAACAGCTCCAGACATTCTTGGAGGAAACGGACTATCTAGATCCATTTCAATCAGGCTTCAGGCCCAGTTTTGGAACTGCTTTAGTCGCCCTGTGGGATGACCTATGTAGAGAGAGAATGGAAAAGAATACACTTTTTTTACCATCATAGATCAAACAATACAACAAAAAATGCTACATAAGACTCGAGCGCATAATACAATGTAGCAAAACCTAGCCACATTGAAAGTGATCTTTTTGCAAAAGTTAGATAACAAAAATGCCAAATAAAATTCATCAGAGTGACTCGGAAACTTCCCCCAAAGAGGAGAAATTAGTTTTGAACGAGCATCACTATAAAATGTGTGGTATAAAATAACATGAGGGGTAGGTTCTACAGCACCCAAACCACAGGGGCAAATCCTTAAGTTAAATGGAATCCCTTTATATCTACCATTCCTGCCGGAAGGGCGTTTAGGCGAGCAAGAGTAAATGGAGGCATAAATTTAGGGATAAGAATGTATCTAAATATGCTGCCGGTTTAGAATTTAAAAGTTATTTCCCCAAATAGATACCACTCCTTAGACAGGCTGTATCCACTTGTAATTCTGAATCGGCAATACGCTGCTTAATGACCTGCCAGGCCAGATCATGTCCTAATCTATGAATTTCCTCATGGGAGAATCCAAATTGAAGAAGTTTATTTTTAACCAAGGTCCTCCACTTATGATTAAAATCATCAATCATTACCGAGGAAGCCAGGCCTACATTGGCAAAAACTAAATTTAACCAAAACTTTTTAATACAGGTCTAATATGGAGGGAGGGAAAGAGAGAGAGAGAGAGAAAGAGAGAGAGAGAATGCAACCCTGTTAATTCTCTTGGATCACTTGGCTTTTGATACCATTGACCACGGTATCCTTTTGGATAGGCTGGCCAAGTTGGGTGTGTAAGGCACAGCTCCTGCCTCAAGGCTAGTTCCCGAAAGGTGGTGCTGGGGCGATACTGTTCAACCCCGTAGCAGCTATGCTATGGGGTTCCTCAATGTTCCATTCTTTTCCCTTCCTGTTTAACATCTACATGAAACTGCTGGGAGAGGTCATCAGGAGAATTGGCGTGAGGGGTCATCAATATGCAGATGACACTCGGCTGGTTATCTCTCTCTTTTTCATTAGACACAGGTGAAGCGGTGATTGTCCTGAATTGGTGCTTGGATGCACTAATGGACTGGATAAGGGTGAATACTTAATCCAGACAAGACAGAAGTAATGTTGGTCATTGGTTCCTGTGCCTGGTTGAATGATATTCAGCCTGTCCTAGGTGGTGCTGCACTCCCCCTGAAAGACCAGGTTCACAGCTTGGGGCTGCTCATTGATCCAGCACTGTCACTAGAGGCTCAAAGTGGACTCTGTGGCCCAGAGCGCCTTTTATCAGCTTTGGCTGATACTCCAATCGCAACCTTAAGAACATAAGAACTGCCCTGCTGGATCAGGCCTATGGCCCATCTAGTCCAGCATCCTGTTTCACACATTGAGGGCATGCCCTCTCTCCTGCTGTTACTCCCCTGCAACTGGTACTCAAAGGCATCCTGCCTCTGAGGCTGGAGGTGGCCTAGAGCCCTCCGTCTAGTAGCCGTTGATAGACCTCTCCTCCATGAAGTTATCCAAACCCCTCTTAAAGCCATCCAAACTAGCAGCCAACTCCACATCTTGTGGCAGAGAATTCCACAGGTTGATTACGCATTGTGTGAAAAAGTACTTCATTTTGTCAATCCAAAATTTCTTGGCAATCAGTTTTACGGGATGGCCCCTGGTTCTAAGGTTATGAGAGAAGAAGAATAATTTCTCTCTCTCCACACCATGCATGACTTTATAGACCTCTATCATGTCTCCCCACAGTCGTCTTTTTTTCTAAACTAAATGGCCCCAGGTGTTGTAGCCTTGCCTAAGGAAGCTGCTCTAGGCTCCTGATCATCTTGGTTGCCCTCTTCTACACCTTTTCCAGTTCTTCAATGTCCATTTTTAGATGTGGTGACCAGAATTGTATACAGTAATCCAGGTGTGGCCGCACCATAGTTTTGTATAAGGCCATTATAATATTAGCAGTTTTATTTTCAATCCCCTTCCTAATGATCCCTAGCATGGAATTGGCCTTTTTCACTGCTGCCGTGCACTGTGACACTTTCAACAAGGTGTCCACCACGACCCCATCATCTCTCTCCTGGTTGTTCACTGACAGCTCAGACCAGAGCAGTGTATATGTGAAGCTGCGTTTGTTTTTCTTCCCAATGTGCATCAGTTTACACTTGCCAACATTGAACCATATTTGCCATTTTGCTGCCCACTCACCCAGTTTGGAGAGATCCTTTTGGAGCTCCTCACAATCTGTTTTGGATTTCAATCACTACCCTAAAGAGAACTTACCTGGACAGAGATAGCTTGGCCACAGTTACTCATGTTCTGGTAACCTCTTGCTTAGATTACTGCAATGCGTTGTACATGGGGCTGTCTTTGAAAGGAGTCTGGAAACTGCAGCTTTTACAAAATAGGGCTTCAAGGTTATTAACTGGGATTGGGCATTTAGAGCATATTATGCCAGTGCTTCATCAGCTGCATTGGCTCCCAGTCCATTTCCAGGCCCAATTCAGGGTGCTTATTTTAACCTTTAAAGTACAGCCTTTAAGGCTTGGGACCAGGTTACCTGAGAGAGTGCCTTGCCCCATATGTCCCAGCCCGAACTATAAGATCTACAGAGGCCGTTCTCCGTGTGCCCCTGCCAAACAAGGTGAAGCAGGTGGCTACCAGGGAGAGGGAGTTTTCGATGGTTGCACCCATTTATGGAATAGCCTCACCAGTGAGGTTCACCTAGCTTTATCACTATGTTATTTTAGAAGCCAGATAAAGACCTTTTTATTCACCTATACCTTTTAAATGTTAAATTCTGATTTTGAGATTTGATCTGATTTTTAACTAATTTTAATATGAGTTTTTAAGCTGCTTTGAATTGTATTTTGTATTTTCTTTTCTTCTTTTTTATCTGTTATGATTTAATGTTATATGTTTTTGTTTTATGTTGCAATCCTCTGTGTAAGCCACCCTAAGAACAATTTGTTATAGGGTGGCTAATAAAGTTAATTAATTAATTAATTATTATATATATGTAGCTGACATAGTCACTACTAGGTGCTGAACTGATCTTGTAACTGGTTCTTTAGAGATTAATTTAGCGAGGTTGTTTTGACTGAACTTGTCAATCTTTTTTCATTATGAGACATAGATTCTAGAAAGAAAGATGCAATTGTGCCAACTGGTTAGAGCAGCAGGAGCAATAACATTACGTACCAAAATGTTGATTTCTACTTTTTGAAGTTTTTTGTAATTTCAGTTTTCATAGAGACCCCCGTCACCCCCAGCTGCAAAACTTACAGATACCGTCCCTGGGTGGGCTCGAACCACCAACCTTTCGGTTAACAGCCGAACGCGCTAACCGATTGCGCCACAGAGACCCCCACAACATGCTTTGTGAAATTTTGCATTATCGATCTATGTAGCACCTTTAGCTTGTAGCTTGTGGCAAATACCCTGTTAATGCAGCGTCTTGCTCTCCACTGTGGTTAGCAAAGACTTCCCAAAAGATCCACAGAGTAGGGCATGAAATGCTACAGCCTTCTCATGCTGCGTTATTCTTAGTATCTGTTATTCAGAGCTATACTGCTTCTGAATATGGAGACTCAAAACGTTATTTCTGTTTTTATATAAAGATTTTCAACAACAAAAAGTTCAAGACACATACATAGCAAAATGTCCCCTATTCCAAAGGGGCTCATAATCTAAAAAGAAACTATTCAAACACGGGAGCTAGGCTGAGCTGGGACTGAAGGAGGACAGTGGCTTTCGCCCCCTGATGAATCTGAGTCTCCACTTGTTAAAGGTGGCTTCTTTGCCCAGTTAGGAGGGAACCTACCTATATCCTACATTAATGTATCTAACCTAGCAGCAGTCACAACTTCTGGCGGGCACTGAATCCCATTAATTAGGCACGACTGTCTGCCAACCAGGTTAGGTTCTCTAGATGTCCCCCAGTCCTTATGTTGTGGTAGGAAAAAAACCAAGGTTTCTACCCTTTCTTTAAAGGAGACATAATTGTATAAACCTCAGCAATGAAAACCTTTCATACTAGAACAACAAAGTCTTAAAGCGTGTGTATGTTTACACTTGCACGTTTTAGGTGCTTTTGCAGAGAAGCGACAATAGATAATTACGAAGAAACAATGAAAAGAAATTAAAGAGTGCTCTCCCCGTCGGGGAATCGAACCCCGGTCTCCCGCGTGACAGGCGGGGATACTTGCCACTATACTAACGAGGAAGAAGCGGTAAAAAGAGGTTGCAGATTTATCCTTTTATGTGCCTAAAAGTGGCCAACTGAATGGTCTAATATATTATTGGTGGACTATTCCTCAGCGCGCCAGTTTTCAATATTTTAAGCAGTCCTCAATTCCCCCTTTTTACAATCAATAGTCATAGTTCAACAATATGCCATCTATTCACTTTTAAAAATCATTTTGCAATCAGTTTAATTATATATTTAGCTAGCTGCAAATTCCAAGTAATCAGATATTCTGCCGATGTATGTTGAACGGAGTCGCTATTCTTTCCCCGTTTGAAATACTCAAGAATGCCTTCTACAATAATGTGTCTATAAATACTGAGGCAGACACATTTTAGCAATCCCAGCTCAATTAAATGCGTCTAACTGCAGATCTTAACACCAGATTGCATCGAGACTTGAACAGGAGAGGAAATGAAAATGAACTGCAAAACATCATTGATTAACATCCGCTTATAAAGGCGGGTCTTTCAATCAAGTATCTTTTGCCCCACCACTGAAGTTTAAATAGAACATATGGAAACTACTTAGTTGAATTATAGGCATCACATGATGCATTTAACACCCAAAAGATTTTTGCTTACAATTGGTTCGTATAGTAAGTTACTAAACCCATGCGCTGGGGAATACAACTTCAAGAGCAGAAAAACTCAACCAACACCACTCCAGGAATACAATAAAACATGATCTTTACAGCTTAAAGCATTAGAGCAAAAATACAGCTTTTAGTTTACAGTGTTTCCTTCTGTGTACCATAAGAGACTAAATGACTAGAACTCTTTTACTGAGAAAGTGGGTGGCTCTTAAAAGAGCCTTTGGGTTTTGAACTGTCTTCTCGGGGAGAAATTTACTTGGAGCTGGTGTACTTGGTGACCGCCTTGGTGCCTTCAGACACAGCGTGCTTGGCCAACTCTCCCGGCAGCAAGAGGCGCACGGCCGTCTGGATCTCCCGGGAAGTGATGGTGGAGCGCTTGTTGTAGTGGGCCAGGCGGGAGGCCTCGGCGGCGATGCGCTCGAAGATGTCGTTGACGAAGGAGTTCATGATGCTCATGGCCTTGGAGGAGATGCCGGTGTCGGGATGGACCTGCTTCAGCACCTTGTAGACGTAGATGGAGTAGCTCTCCTTCCTGCTCTTCTTGCGCTTCTTGTCCCCCTTCTTCTGGGTCTTGGTGATGGCCTTCTTCGACCCCTTCTTGGGCGCAGGCGCTGATTTAGCAGGCTCCGGCATCCTCACCAACCGTGCGCAACAGCAACAAACGAATGATGCAGGAGTTTTGCTCAGTGTCTCTATTTATAGGACGTCTATGCAAATAACTGCTTGAAATATCCTAGTTTGTTATTGGGTAACTAGAGTTCTAATCGCATATCATTGGATGAGAGGTTAAGCAACTAGAAGCATTTTAAACAACGCGCTCCCATTGGATGATTTAAGCCGGTGTTTTTTTTTATTGGCCCTCTTGAGAAACCTGCGCTGATTGGTCAGGAGAAAATAGGCGTAGGAAAGCAGGCTGCCGAACCCCTTATCAGTTTTTCCCGGGAGCAAAGCTGTTCTGCAATGTGTACTTTTCACCCCCTTTTTGTTTAAGCTATGTTTGTGAAACACTGAAAAGGGACAAAATACTAATACAATTGGATAGTACAAGTGCCAACGAATAATAAGTATTTCCAGTATGTTTTCACACAATTAGAAAAGAAGAATATTTTGTACATTCTAAAAAGCAGTTCAAGATCCTTAGGAATGTCCGTAAAAGTTGCTTTTAAGAAGCCGAAATAGCTCAGTTGGGAGAGCGTTAGACTGAAGATCTAAAGGTCCCTGGTTCGATCCCGGGTTTCGGCAAGCGTTATTTTTCTCTTTCATGAAAGCATCTCACTTCCTGAAAGTATTTGTTCCGCAGTGCTGATGAAATGCACGGGTTTTTTCTTAAGTGTTCTTCTGGTTTGTTAATATTGATGTTTTATGTATTTTCCAGAAATGCTCTAGTGCATACACACATGTTTAAGTCTGGCTGGCTGATGATAATAGTAAATAATGAACAAAGCAAGTTATATCTGGAGTTTTGCAAAGAATGCTGACTTCAGTTTACTTTGGTACACCTATTGAGACATATCTGGAAAACTGGTTTAGAGCCCTTGCTGAACTTTTCTTTTTTGAATCTGTCCCAAATCAATTGTTAAAAGAAGTTCAGCAAAGGCTCTAAACCAATTTTCCGAACGTACCTCTTTAAGAAGTCGCCACTATTTCTAGGCACGCTTATCTTAGCGTCAGTCGTGTTTAACACAGTAGGGTTATAGACTAACAGGAATAGTATGCTGTAGATTAACCCATTTTCATTTAATTTTAAAAAACGAACCGCTTCTAGTTCCATTCTTCCTACTGATAACAGTTCTATAAATACTTCAAGCACTCGGGCTTTTCTTGGAGGAAAAAGAACTCATACTTTAATAGAAAGCGGCCTCAGTAAGCCTGAACGTAGGTAGATTTTTAACTAACTTTAGGAAAGCTCATCGGTGTTGGATCAAGAGACATTTTAACAACAAAAAGGAAATCTTTGTTGGTTTGGGACAGCTGTGAAAATTACTGAATACACGCAGCCAAATCCGAAGGCTTAGCACAGCAAGTTGAGAATACTTACTGCAACGAAGTAGCACTATTAAGACACCAAAGAACAATTAAAAACTCAAATCGGCCTAAGCAAGCCACGCTGTTCTTAAGAGTAAGACTGCTTTTAGGAGAAAGCGACAACAGCTGCTTTTAAGGATAACGTGGGTGGTCCTTAAAAGGACCTTTGTTTGTACGATTAGAAGTTGAAGAGCTGCTCAACCACCGAACCCATACAGAGTCCGGCCCTGGCGCTTCAAGGCATACACCACGTCCATGGCGGTCACAGTCTTCCTCTTGGCGTGCTCGGTGTAAGTCACGGCATCACGGATGACGTTTTCCAGGAAGACTTTGAGCACTCCGCGGGTTTCCTCGTAGATGAGACCAGAAATGCGCTTCACTCCTCCACGGCGCGCAAGACGGCGGATCGCAGGCTTGGTAATGCCCTGGATGTTATCACGAAGCACTTTGCGGTGCCTCTTTGCACCTCCTTTCCCCAGGCCTTTTCCTCCTTTGCCACGTCCAGACATTCTTGCTACTACAGCACTGCCCTTCGAAAAGCTAAAGCGAAAATAACCTTCCCTTAGCTAAGCTGTCGCCTTATATATGTGCTTCGACGACCAGAAAGAAACCTTCAAGGTAAACCACGTGACCCTAGTGGGCGGAATTGCTCTATCCAATCAACGAAAGACAACAGATTTCAAATAAACCAATCCGCACTCGCTTATTCCAAGAGCGCGAAAAGGGTGGTGAGGTGTTTCGATTTTGTTTAGGTTTGCCTCCCGCGTTTTAGAATGCGGGCCTCCAATCATGTACGTATTTACTGGGGAAGAATTCCCATTGGGATGAATTGGATTTACGCCAACGAACTGAGCGGACAACTACTGCGCTATTCAAACTAGACCTATCCTCCCAGCACTTGCAAGACTTGTGTGCTGGGCATTGTTAACATTTTAGGATAAAGGCTCGTTTCTTTTATTTGCCATTCCAAAATTCTTCCTTGGCAGCGAGCATTAAACAGGAAGCGTGGAAGAGTCATCACTGCATTTATAGGATAAGGTGGGAAGGATCTTTTCTTTTTGTTAGAGAAAAGCAGGGCTTTTATACTTCTGCAAGTACACATTGGCCCACCAGAATTTGATAAATTCTCTGCTTTTGTTGCCTACTTGGGAATGCAAAACAAAGAAAGCAGGCAAACAGTTAGCAAACCTCAATATATGGTTCTGGGGAAGGGTGTGTGTGCTGCTTAGGTTAACACAAGATGCTTGGGCCTGGGCTGCCAAGAGGGAGTCTATCATATCAATTAAGGAAGCTTGTTTCTATTTCTCTCTCACATTAGTTCTTGTACAAAAGCTGTTCGTCTGCAGCAAACATACTCTCAGCCACGAGCCATTTCCTGCTCCATAGACGTTTGGATTCATTCAGAACAGCCCCAAGCCTCTGCTCCGAAACTGAGGGGATGAAAATCCCAGTTAATAACTAATTAGAGAGAAAGGGTAGAACGAACAGCACCCAGACTCAAATTGCCTCACTGCAACTGAGGTGCTAGGCACTTTTGGGAGACATCGAACTGGAGAAGGGACTAGATCTCTTGACTGGAGCACCACAGAATGGAATGTCTGGAATCAACCCAAGTCTCTCTGGAAGTGTCATATTTCCGGGTAGGATCCTCCCCACAGATTCCTGCTGAGGAAGGGCACGAGGGAAGAGACCTCTGAAGAGGCTCAGGGACATTTTCAAATACGCCAGGGTTAGGTTGCCAACTCAAACTATTCCAGATTTTTCCCTCCCAGTATTTTGTATAATGCCATTGATATACCAAGCCAGCTATTATATTTCATATAGTATCAATATTGTGTTCAATAGTCATTACGATCAATGCCAGCTCCAGTAGACTCCGACCCTATCCAGGACTGAGTGGTCTATCATGTTTGTACAGGAGGCAGTCAGACATTAACGTCCCTTGTTGAGGCTGTGTATTTTTGAATCCTACAAGCAGGATATGGAACACAGGAAGCTGCCTTTTACTGAGTCAGACCCTTGCTCCATCTAGCTCAGTATAGTCTACGCAGACTGGCAGTGGCTTCTCCAAGGTTGCAGGCAGGGGTCTCTTAAGAGTTGGCAAGGCGTTCCCATCCCCTTCCTAGAGCGGTTTCATCCCCGACAGGTATGTTGCTTGCCAATGCAATAGACAGGTTAGCGGAATATATAGAATGTGTGAGCTAGTAGGACTCTTTCAAGAATCTGCCATTTTAAACGTGTCTACAGCTCCCCAAACCTAGTTCCTGCACACAGTCCTCTAATCCAGAGCTACACAACTTCAGCCCTCCTGCAGATGCTAAACTACAACTCCCATCATCCTGTCAGTGGCCAAGAGTCATGGATGATGGCAGTTGTAATCCAGCATCTACAGGAGGGCTGAAATTTTGTGGCTCCGATGTAATCCTTCACCATGCCTTTTAATCACCCAGTCTGTACTCCCACCCATCCAGTGACTACTATGTAACCATGTCGAATCAAAGAAGCAACTCCTTGGGCAGCTGTGCTCCCTCCCAACATTAATCCGAAACTGCAAACCGAAGAGCAATTTGAGTGGGCTGAGACAAGAGGCATCTGACTCTCCTCTCTGAATCTTGTCAGCCGATACAAGGCAGCCTTCTTAGGCTCATGTAACAAGATACAAAGCAGGAGGGCTAGGATTAATTTACATTGGTGGGGGAAGCTCATGAGCTTTTGAATTTCTGCAAACTGCTCTAGGTCAGCTGAAAGGTGGGCAACTATGGTCCAAGGCAGCCACCCTTTCCCTGCCCTTGTCAGTGGCCACAATGGCAAACACTTGCTTCCAGACACAGACACACTTTGCTGGCCAATGAAGTTTAAGAAGGGTTCAAGTTCTGATTTAGCAGAATGTGAGGCAAGTTCTCTCTGGGGAGGGGGGGGGGAGTCAGTTTATAGTTCTGATGGGTCAGGTATTGCAGCTATGACTTCATGTGAACAGGAACAAGAGAATGGGCTACGAGTTTGCTAGATGGGTCTTCTTCCAACAAGAAAGTTGATGCAGTCCAAATCTGACATTCCGTTCAGCTTCCACTTTTGATTTGGGCTAGCAGGTGAACTTGTCCTGCAAATGCACCAGTGCCTGCTACTGTTCCCTCTTAAGGTGTGCAGACGTGCACAAGTTTTTGGATGTCCACTCAGTTCATTTTAGATTCCACTCAGGTTGAATCAGGAAGGCCCCATTCTGAATGCATGTGTCCGCACACTGCCTTGATACTGCTGCCCAGAACAAAACTCATTGCGCACAGAGATGGGGAAACAATTAGAGGGACCACTGGTGCCTGCTCATAACCAGAATTACTTCTCATTAATAAAACCAAACACATTTAAATCAGAGTTCTGACCTCCAGGGCTCTGCCTGCGAATGGGCTGCAGAGGCTAACCTTTATTTGATTTCAACGCACCCCACCTCCAACGTACACCCCTGGCAATGAGTGTATCTGCCTTTTTAGGCAGAGGATGCCCCCTCTACTGCAAAAGCACCACAGAACAGACAAGTCATCTAAAAACAATACGTCCTTTTTTAATTGTTAAGTCAATAAAGAGGTATCAAAATTAAAAGAGGAAAATTACAGGGGTCTTAACAGAACTACTAGGAAAGTGTGGGCAGATGTGGGGAGGAGGGGCGGATGCAACAGAAGACACAACATCATGAACACGCAGGGCGGAGGGAGACGGAGGGCGGGAAGGAGGGCAGTGTGGAGGCAGCCGGCAAGGGGCTGAGGAGAGGCTCAATATCAGAAGAACGTGTGTTTGCCAAGGAGGGGGAGGAGGAGGAGAGGTGCTGGGCTCTTAGGAGTCGTCTTCGCCATTGGCGCTGTCTCTGTCATCTTCGCCTTCTTCGGGCTCCTTATCATCCCCCTTGATGGACTCCAGCTGAGAGAGAGAAGGGGACAGGCAGAGGGAGCGGGTTAGCAAACAGGGGGAGCCGCTGCTCTCCTCGCTCCTGGATCTCTGCCGCCTCCAGCTTCGTACCTGGTCGTCTCCCCGGTCTTCGTTGTCATCATCGTCCAGCAGGTCCCCTTCCTCAGCAGAGTCATCTGCCCCAGCCTCAGACTCCATCTTGACATTGCTCTCTTCTTTCTTTGCAGAGCTGCTGCTTTGCTCTTCCTCAGATTTGTCATTCTTCAGTTCTGGGAAGGAAAGAGTGAGGCGAGGTGAGATGAGAGGGTCTGGACAGGCAATGCAAGCGGCTCACCTATTCTTGGTGCTCTGGGGAGTTGCCCATTAAGATCTCATCAGTGCTAGATCAGGGCTGCAGAACTTTAACCTTCCAGCTATTGTTGGACTACAACTCTTATCATCCCCTACCACAGTGGGCAAGTCGGGGATGATGGGAGTTGTAGTCCGACAGCTGGAGGGCCAAAGCTCTGCAACCCCATCTTAGATCAAGCCCATCAGTAGCTACCAGCTGTGTAGACTAGAGTTGCCCCCAGCCAGGAATGCGTTTGTAAACTGAAATGTGATTGGTTCTCTCTCAGGACATCTACATATATGCACTCAGGCACGTGTGGGCTAGCAGCTGTTGTGGACTTTTTAGCAAGGCTGTTGCAGAAAGCTTTAGTTATCAACGGAGAGTGCTGGCCCAGAGGCCGTCCTCCACAGCTAATAAGAGAAAGAACAGCTACTGACCCTTCTCTCCAGTTTCTGGTTCAGCTGCTACAGTGTTCAGTAATGAGTCCCCACCAAGAAACCCATGTAAGAAACCCACCAAGAACTTTACATTATTTCCCACATGCACCCTGAGTCTTTCCCCAGACATATGAACAAGACGCTATCTATCAGGAAGGGAAAGGACTAGACTAAACTTGAAGATAAAATTCAAGCCCATTATTCTGCCTTCGGCCCACAAAAGGGGTTCTAAGCCCTCCATTCCTCCTCCCTTCCATCCCACCCACTCGCCCTACTGCTTACTTTGATCTTTCTCTATCTTCTCCAGGCTCTCCAGCAGGGAATCCACTTTCTGCTTGATCTGGGTCAGCTCCTTCTTAATGGTCTGCAGATCGTCTCCTTTCACTGCAATCAGGAAGAAAGGACATTAACCCCAGGGAGAGGATGTCCCCATTGCTCGATTGGCTCCCCTCCTCCACTTCTTAATGAAGGGCAAAGAAATAGGCCAGAATTAAGATGCCGTTCTTGCGGACAGAAGGTGTGAACTAGAAGTGTTGGCATTTCCCTGCTTCCTAATCCTAGCAAAGAACAACGGATAAAAGATCCTTCTCGCAAAACAGATCAACAGCCCGCTCCCGGGGGTGGGCAACTGTGACTCTCCAGCTGTATTTTTATGTGCCTGGGGATGATGGGAGTTGTTGTTCCACAACGGAGGGAGAGCCAAAGCTGCCTACTCCGACCAACCTCCTGCTTTTCAACACTGTCTTTTTGCTTATCAAGAGAAGAGGCATTTCCTGAATCCTAGCCAGAGTCACTTTACAAAACGGGAGCCTTCAATTCACCCGCCCTGCAAGCAGGCTTGACACATACACTTTCCAGACTTGGAAGACGATCCCCGCTGCCCGCTCTTTGAGTTGAAGCCACTCTTGCCCCTGCGGGAGGTGTTGCCAGAGACCCGCTGGCGTTTGGAGGGGACCACGGCCCTGGCAATAGGCGGTGGAGGCGGCACCCGTGCTTGGTAGCTGTACATCCTAGGAGTGAAAGAGCCATTAATCAAGGAACCAGGCCCTGGACACCAATGACCCTTCTTCCCCTTCACAAACACCCTTTAACCCCAGAACACCTTCAACACACACTTTCGTTTTGCTAAAAGTGGCAAACAGCATCCTGTGCTTCTACAGCTCTTGCACTCTCATACTATATATTTACATTTCTATAATATAAGTGCATATAGAAATGTTATCTCTATACAGAATATAAATATTTTTATAATTTATAGAAGTGTCTATAAATTTTTATGTTTATTGCATTTCTATACTGGGTAGTATATGAACAAAAAAAAAAACACACCCAACAATCATAACACAACCCAATTTAAGGCAGTTTTAAAACAGTATTAAAACCATAGAAGGCCAGACTTAAAAATGAGTTTTAAGGCCTCCCTCAAAATCCATCAGCGTTGTTAAAGTGCAACTTTCTGTGGGGAGAACATTACAGTCTAGAAGCGGCTACAGAGAATGCCCAGTCCCAAGTTGCTACCAGACAAGTCAGTGGCAGCGGGAGAAGGACCTCTTCTGATGACCTTGTGTACATTCCTCACCAGGAGGATCCTGAGCAATGAAGTTGTGTGAGGTCCTAACTATAAGAATGTCCCCAAGAGGGGAACTGTTTGCTGCACACAGTGGTGGGCTCTCCTGTGTTACAAGTTTCCAGACAGAGGCTGGATGGCTATCCGTCAGAGAAGCTATAGGCGTTCTCTGCTATGGACCAAGGGTTGGACTAGAACATTCTGAAGGTCTCTTCCGACTCACCTTCTACGACATTACACTCCTAAGACACCCTAGAGTTCTCTTCTGTCCATGCCTCTACATCTTCCCTGTAAATTTAACCCTGCTTCCTTCTTCTTGTCTCACTGTCAGGACACAACCTGAACTCAGCAGATTCTTCTGTTCCCAATATTTAAAGTCACATTAATCTATATGTCTAAAGGGTAAGAGCTCATTGGCAGCGCACACACTGTGCACATGCGATGTTCCACAGCTGAATCCCCTGAATCTCTAGAAAACAGGACCATAGAGCCTGCTGCCCAAAACCCAGTCAGAGAAGACAGTACCAGGCTAACACATGAGAAAGCAGCAGCTCTCAAACTCCTGTTCCCCTCCTCCTGCACTGAACACACACAGGCCTCTCAGCTTTTTTGTCATGCAATAAGCACTAGGACCTAACCCCACCCGACATTCCAAGGACACATCCCTCCATCCGGCTCAACTTCCATATACACATAACCAATGGAGGTGGCAAGAGTCTAGATTTATGCCAGCTGAGCAAGAGTAGACCCTCAGACAAGCTGCATGGCCTGTACCAAGAACCCACACCATTCCTTGACAAGCATGAAATATTCCAGGAGCAGAGTGTTCCAATTATTGTCCTAATCAGACCCATGTGGTGGTGCCCCTCCTTTCCCACCCAAAGATTTATGCAGAGCATTGGCAGAACAATGCATCAGCCAGAAGAGGACTCAGGGGAGACAACTTCCACCAAAGCAAGAATGCAGCCAAGGGCATCAGTTGGGATACAGTTTCCCGCTTACAACTCATCAGCTGCCTCAGCTGGTCCAGAATGCTACTGCAAGGATGCTCATGGGTGCAAGCTGCTTCATGAGTGTCACACCCATCCTGCGGCAGCTTACTGATTATAGAGCCTGCTTCTGGGCTAGATTCAAGAAGCTGGTCTTGACCTTTAAAGCTCTACACAGCTTGGGACCGGGGTACCTACTGGACTGCATTCGCCCATATGAACCTGCCAGGAGCCTCCACTCATCATCTTAGGCCCTGCTCATGGCCCAGCCACTAACAGAGATCCAGTTAGTGGGGATGGGAAACAGGGCCTTTTCAGTTGTGGCCCGTTGGCTTTGGATCATCCTCCCCGAAGAGCTTCACCATGCTCAAAAAAACAACTAAAAACACATCTTTAAATGCTCCATTTTAGCTTATAACTGGTAGGTTCTTTAGTTTTGATAATTCTCAATTTTTGAGCTTTTAAAATAACTTTTAATTTGAAACTTAATTCTGATTGTGGTTTTATCCTGGACTTTTGTTTACTTAATTTGGTTAATTCTATTATTTTAAATTGTATCTATTTCATTGTTGTGAGCTGCCCCGAGCAGTGGTGTACTGGAGGAGTGGGGTATAAATATTTTAAATAAATTTCTAAAAATAAGTAAATCAGTTCTGACATCTGCCTCCTTTCCCCCTCTGCTCTCTTCCTTCTGCATCCTGGATTTGCTTTTGTTTTTAAAATCTGTAAGCCTGAGGGAAGAGCCTCAGTTTCATTTTCATGTTTGTGCATACTATGTTGAGTTTTTGATCAACACGAGCGGCTTGGGAGAATATTAGTCTGAAGAGCAGAGTAAGAATACAGGCATGTTTCAGTCCACTTACCTGTCATAGTAGTCACGCTGGAAGTCATAGTCCAGGTCAAAAGATGACCTGAAAAACAAAGCACATGTCTGGTCAGCATTTGGGATGCCAGCCAAGGAATCCTGCTCAAGAGGCAACAGACCAGGGCTGGCCAAACTGAGGTGCTCCAGCTGCTACTGTGCCACCACACTCCTCATCCCTGGTGACTGGCCATTGTGGCTGGGGGATTTGTCCAACAGCAGTGACTGAGCCTCAGGTTGGCCATCCCTGCATAAGACTATCTACCAATATCCAGAGACCACTCCCCACCTGGCATAGCAAAGATTAAACAGTTATTTACAGTGGGAGTGAAAAGGCAACACTGACGGGGCAAGCCCATCCATCACCCACCCTCTCCACTGCCAGCTGCGAAGCCATCTGCTCCTTGGTGCTGGGATCCAACAAGATGGCAAGTTCTGCCATTGAAGGTACTAAAAAGCCACCCTGCTATAGCCTCTGACATGAATAGCTGCATGCACAGACATATACATACACATAGGAACATAGGAAGCTGCCATATACTGAGTCAGAGCATAGGTCCATCAAGCACAGTATTGTCTACAGACAGGTGGCTTTTCTAAGGTTACAGACAGGAGTCTCTCCCAGCCCTACATAGGAGATGCCAGGGAGGGAACCTGGAGCCTAGATGCTCTTCCCAGAGTGACTCCATCCCTTAAGGGGAATATCTTACGGTGCTCACACATCAAGTCTCCCATTCATATGCAACCAGGGTGGGCCCTGCTTAGCTAAGGGGACAAGTCATGCTTGCTACCACAAGACCTCCTCTCTGCCACAGACACACACACTAGACACACACACCCTTGCTATACACTCAGCTTTACCACCTCACAACCACAGCTGGAGAAATGACAAACAAGACAGATGGAGGAGCTGCCCACTGCAGGGCACAAACCAAATAAATAAAAATAGAAGTTAAAATAATGAAAACATAAGGGTCCCGACCTGACTAGAGGGGACGGAGAAGGTGGTGCGGCTACTGACCCGTACATCTCTGTGGCCGATCTCTTCACCCCGGTTTTGCCCCGGTTCAACTTCGGCTCAGCAGCCAGGTTAATATCTGAAAGAGAGAGACACGCACGTGCCAGGTTGAAAGCCTGCACTTCAACAGGCTCTCCGACGTAATCAAGGCCAAAGAACTTTTAATGCAGCCTGTCCTATCTCCTAGAGCAGAGGAAGCTCATGCAGATAAGGCCAGCTTCCACTCCATATATAGTTAGAAACCTTGAACAGGCACCCACCAATGCTCATGTGCACTGAACAATAAGCCATTAATCCCAGCAGCAGGGCAAGCTGGAAACAGCAGAAGGAACATAGTGGATATAATCAGAATACACCAACATTTGATATCACAGAAGCATCTGCCACCAATTGCCAGCACACCAAGGCTAGCGCAAACATGCCCCTTCTTCAGATGTTCAAAAACCCCAAAGAATCCAGGTGTACTTGGGACCGGAGAGTGCACCAGCTAGCCACGTCCCCCAAGATCATCTATTCTCTGCAGAGTATTCTATATCATAGGGATAAGCTTTCCCTGGGTTTTGTGCTTGCTTTTAACAAAAATTGAACCTGGAGGGAGTGGGGCAGTGGATACAGGAGACCAAGGTGTGGCTAGCCAGCATGCTCTTATTCCCCTGTACTTGGCTACAACACATCTGGTATTTGGAAGGGCTAAAAAGGCATTACTCTTTGTCACTCCCCTTGCCAGAAAATTCAGTCTCGTCCAACTCAGCCAATTTTTCCTGCTGGATAAGTGAGCTAGCACTCCCCAGCTGACAGAGGGCAAGCTGCACTCAACACTCAACCGCTGGATGGGGTTGGGCCACTACATCAAACAAGTTTCCTCACCCCAGCCAACAGAGAAAGAGACTGTCACTCCTTTCAGTGCTCCCTCCAGTAGACAAAGACTCATCCTGATAAGCAAAGATGAGCATTCCTATACAGGATGAAGTTTGTAAAAGCCACACTTGCACTCCTAAAGAGGAACACTTTCCTAGAACAGAAGAGCACCATCCTTTCTGGTATGCCATCAAAATTAATACTAATCAACAGGCAGGTTTGTCAGTATTGAGAGGTGGTGGTGAGGGAAGGTGGAGGGACCCACAGGGACTGGTGTATTATTTTAGAAAACCATGTGCAGGGATTGGTCTGTTGAACTTCAAGATTTTCGGAGCAAGGTGAAATTGTGGCTGTCAAACTAGGTACTGATCCCTTTTACATTACAGGGTACAGGGAAATCAGCTGTACAAGGAGCACACGTTTCTACTTTTCCTGTTCCTAGGTAAGCATATTAGCTACCTAATGGCGCAGCGGGGAAATGACTTGATTAGCAAGCATGAGGTTTCTGGTTCGAATCCCCGCTGGTATGTTGGGAAACACTATATCGGGCAGCAGCAATATGGGAAGGTACTGAAAGGCACCATCTCATACTGCACGGGAGGTGGCAATGATAAACCCCTCCTGTATTTTACCAAAGAAAACCACATGGCTCTGTGGTCACCAGGAGTCGACACCGACTCAATGGCACAACTTTACTTAGAATGAACAGAAAGATTCCCACTGTTCCTTACCTTCTCAAAAATGGCAGTGGATATACAACCTCCTGGGAGGAGATCTGTGTGGTGCTGGATGCCCTGCTTACTAGACAGCCAGGGCACTCACCACTAGCAAGGGAAGTCATAGACGAATCACTTGGAAATTTGAACCTGGGTCACACATGTCAAAACCCAGCATAAAATAATTTAAAAAGAATGAAAAAAAGGATGTTCTACTTAGCAAGCTATATTTCTCATCATCAAATGGAAACAAGGCAAACCAAGCGTAGATTAGAAGCCCACTGCTCTACACTCCCCAAAACACGTTTGAACCCTCACCTTCCTTTTATAACCAGTGCACACCACCTCTCACCCTCCAGGACATCTAGGCTGCCTCCAATACAAGCTCAGGCAGGTATGAACGCAACTTTTTGACAGAACAGTAGCATGGGGCTGACGGGGGTGGGAGACAGAAGAGCGAGGCAGCATCCATCCAAGGTTCAGACAGGCAAGGACTTCAGCCAGACCTAAGCACAGAGAAAGGACAACACAATGGAACTCCTCTTACCTAGGACCTGGCCGGCAATCATCCTGCCGTCCTCGCCCGCCACAGCAGCGCGAGCATTGCGCTCGTTCACATACTGCACGAAGGCAAAGCCCTTGTGCACAGAGCAGCCGACGATCTTGCCATACTTAGAGAATATGGCCTCCACATCGGACTTCTTCACCACCAGAGTGTTAAGGTTCCCAATGAAGACACGCGAGTTGAGGGAGCGGGGATCCGTCTTGTTGGTGACGTTGCTGGCCATGGCTCACGCGCACAGCAGGAGCACGGACCTGGCGGTAGTAGCGGGGAAAGGATGGTCAAAGGAGGAAGGGCTGCTGGGTGGAGTTCAGAATCCTCCACACATGCAGTTACAAAGAGCACACACAGACCATACACACGGGCACTTTCTGGCCAGGAAACATTCTCCCCTCAGAAAGAGAAACCACCAGCCTGAAGATGCTAGGAAATCTCAAATCCCTTATCCAACCGGCAAGATACTTCAGTACTGCTATGCAGCTGTCAGCTTCCCCTCCTTAAAGAAAACAAAACCAAGCATGCAGAGAAAGTCTCTGGGTGGCAAACATGGAATGAGGTCATTTGGTTTTCAACCTTCCACCTAACCGAGCACATTTCTCCCACAAGGAACTCCAGGTCACGAGAAGCACCAGTTGCACATGACTTCTTGTCTGAAGGGCAGCATCCCCTATCAAGAGATCAGTCTGGGATCAACAAGCAAGCATCTAGACCCTTCTTTCCAAGGAACAGCATCTTCTGGGTTAGAGTCAGCCCTACTTCCAAGTAAATGTTGGTTTTCTTTATTCTAAGGAAGACAAAACAATATACAAGCCCAGGAGCCAGCAGCTCAGAAGCCACTGATGCAAAAAGCTGGCAGGTCTTCCAGTTGTGAGTGTTAATAGGTAGTGTGTTAAGAGTTCATGCACATTAAATTCTGTGCACCGTCTTTAAATAGAATGTGGGCATTCAAAATCTAAACTAAGTTCTCAATTTAAGGGCATCCTTGGGGTCAAGGCACGCTGAATAACCCACAAACCGCTGGTAAAATTGCCAATTTATAGATGTAGAAGCACTTGTCCAGTTCAAGACTTGTTTCATCCATTTGCACCAAACTGCTCTAATGCCTCCACATTTAGTACCATTAACGGCATCCACATAGATCTCTGTACCCTCAGCTGGGGCCTGTATTCAACATAATCCATATATTTAACACACATGGAGAAACTCAGCTCTAGCTTCAAAAAGTACAACACAAAATAAAAATGACCAGAGAAGTCTTGGAACATGTCCCGAACATGCTTAGAATATGGTTTGGGCCAATCCTTAGGGGATGTCCAATATGGAGAGACATTACCCTCCCTCAGTGCACAGAGAGGTTGAGAACAGGGCAAGGCCTCCCTCTGGACACTTTTCGGCCACTGGATTGTTCGTCATTTTCAAAATGCTAAGTATCACACAGTGTACGTAAGGCCAATGTAAACCACTGGATAGAATTTTATGCTTGGAAGAAACCCATTTCAGAACTCTGCTCAGCTATATAGCTCCAGGAGGGCCCTGCCTGTCCTAATCTTATGGGACTGTTGCAAAGATCAGATGAGGCAAGCGAAAGTTCTACTGAAATGCAGCAGAAAATACTCAAAGCCTCCCAATTTGTTTACTGCCAAAAAGCAGCTCTGACACCCAGGCAGTGGGTACATCATTCATGTGCTGCAAAGGAAGGCGGGACATCTTGGCCTTCCCTGCACTTTGGCTAGTGCATATACGTGCAGGATTCTTCCAGGCAAGTTGCAGCAAGGACTGGGGGAACAGGATCAGCTGCAGATTGATACAACTATCACTCTTCCAGCAGAAAAATGACTTCGGATTCGACAGGACACCTCAATCCTTCTGAACCATCTCAGGGCGGCAGGAGAGTTTGTTTTTATCAATCCTCTTCTAAAAAATAATCATGGCCAACTGCAAGAGGCAGACAGAAGGGCCTCACAGTACGGTTTCTGGAATAGTTCGCTTGAAGTTTTGCATTTGCACTACGAAGAGGCCACCCAGCTCATCAGAGAAGCTAACACCTTTTCTACAGAGATGCTTAGCGTCCGGAATTAGTTACCCAGAGAGCTCATGTTTCCTTCCGACAAGCGTTTTGAGTGCTGTGCTGCTTGTACTAAAGTAGTCAGATGTCTTTAGAAATAAGCATGCCTCATACTTTCTGAATTGTGGTCACGGCTAACACCATACTCCCCTCCACTTCCTAAGAGGCTTCTCCCCAGAACAAGGACATGAAATGAGGCATGCTAGAACACACTGGTAAGACTAATGTCCAATTTCTGGTAAGCCACCTAATGCCTGTTGTGAAGAGATTCCAAGTAGGCATGCCTGCAATCTCTTCACAATGTGCACTAGGCCTTGTATACTTAACACATGTATCGGTGGACTACAGGAAATCCAAGTCTTAGGGTCTGTCTATATTTAGGGACACAGGAAGATGCCTTATACTGAGTCAGATTATTGGTCCATCTAGCTCAGTACTGTCTAGACTGACTGGTAGTAGCTCTCCAGGTTTTCAGGCAGGAGTCTTTCACAGCCCTAGCTGGAGATTTCAGGGATCGAACCCAGGCCCACCAGCATGCAACAAATGGGCTCTACCACTGAGCTCTGGCCCCGTCTCCAAATAAAGCAAGTTAATAGGTGGATTTTCCTCCACAGGAAGCTGCCTTATATTGAATCAGACCACTGGTCCATCTAGCTTAATACTGCCTACCGGCAGTATTTCCTCCAGGGTTCCAGGCACGAGTCTTCCCCAACCCTACCTGGAGATGTCAGAGCTCTCATCTAGAAACTTCTTCAGGCAAGCAGATGCTCTACCACTGAGCTATGGCTCATCCCCTAAGAGGAATATCCTACAGCAGACAGTGCTCACATGTAGTCACTATCCAAATGCATTGGAGTCTTTTCCAGTCCTACTTGGAGATGTCAGGGATCAGACCTAGGACCTTCTCCATGCAAAGCAGATGCTCTACCACTGAGCTATAGCCCCCTTTGCTAGAGCACCCCATCCACAGTGCCTGGGGTGCAGGTGTAAACTCTTTCCCCAAGGTCTTTAGCAGGGACGGCTGCTGAAGCCTGGAATTAAGCCAACTCAGCCCCTTACCATCAGCCAAGACCGGTTTGTGTCTGCTCCGTGCGAGGCTCCACTGGCAGCTGCCTCTGCTACTCCGATCTGGGCATCCATGATGGTGTTTGTAAGGGAGGGACGGTGTGGAGGAGAAGGCCAGGGTGGGAACTGGGGGGGGGGGGAGATGGAAGGGGTGAGGTCTGACCAGGGAAGGGCTGTCACTGCTAGGGAGCGATCAGCACCACAGACACATTGCAGCAACAGTTGAAAAATTGCATAGAAATAAAATATTAAAAATTAAAAATAAAAAAATAAAAAAGTGCAGGAAATTCCTGAAATGTTCAAACAAGTTCTGGAGAAATCAGGTTCCGTTCTCAGCAGCCAGGTAATCAGGGAGGGAGGGGGGAAAAGAGTTAACGTGATCAATCCACTTTTTAATTTTAAAAAATGTGCTTTAAAAACCTTGTTGAGTTTCCCCCCCCAAGGGGTTAAAAGCCCAAAGTCAGTTTAGGACCACTCAGAAAAACTCCATTTTCATCCGGTTAAAAATCAGCAGTCATTTTTTTTAAATCACCATCATCAGCAACACATCATCATAGTCACAGTCACCACCATCATAGTAGCAATATCATCAATAACTAGTAACAACGATAAAAAGGAAATCAGTGGAAAGGCAGGAAAAAAATGGAAAAATTGGAATAACTTACTGTAGCCGAAGATCAAAAAAATCTCGCTGTAAAAAAACAAAAATAAAAATAGCCCAGATTAGAAAAACGGGAGGTGTCAAAAGGTCAAAGTCAGTAACGATTTTTTTTCCTCTCTCTCTCTCATTTCTCTGTCCTTTTTCCCCCTTCTGCACACTCTTGTGCCAGCCACGGTTACTGCAGAACCAGGCAGGGAAGAGCTCCTTGCAGGAAACAATCCAAGCCCTTTGAACACCAAGTCACTCTAAAAATGCCCGAGAGAGGCGCCCTCATGCGAGGCTAAAAGGTTCCTCCTCTAACTCAGCTGCTGCAGGAAAAAAAAAAAAGTGATATTTTCCCCCAAAATTACATCTTTCAATCCAGCTTTGGCTTGGCTGCAAGGCAACGCTGGGCCGCGCTTTAATAAAACGGCTCATGCTAAGGCATGGGGAAGGGGTGTGCGTGCGTTGGGGTGGGTTGGGATTTAAAAACAAACAAAAAACACACACGAAGCTGAGCTCCAGTGAAGGAAGGGTTGGGGGTTTTCGCCTTGCTGCCCTGTGAAAGGAGAAGGGACAGGATGAGTCAGGGTACCCCAGAAACGTTGCCCACATCTCCCAGACTTCCCCTCCACCTAGAAAACTGGCTGCCTCCCAAAGGGCTCCTCTGCCTTGCAGGCACAATTGCAAAGCTGCTGCCCTGATCTCGTGTTGCTTCCGCCTGTTGCCAAGGAAGCAGGTTGGGACGTCAGAGGCACCTGCAAGCTTGTGGCAGGAGGATTGTCTTCAAGCTCGTAAGCAGAAACCTTGAAAGACTGAGGAGGGAGACCTACATACACATTCGAATGCAAAGGACTGAGGGAGGCCTGCAACCTCACCACAAAGCACCAAGGCAACATGCATTGCTCTCTAGAAACCCAAGGTGTGCATGCCGTCACCTTCCAGTGACTTTTGTCAGTGCATAGGTTTCCTGCTCCTGGATCCCCATTTCAAGAGTATTTCATGGAGCACTGGATTAGGCCAGTATCACAGTAACCTGTGATACTGCAGATGTTGCTGAACTACAACTCCTATCATCCCCAGCCACAATGAATTGTAGCTGGGGGGTGATGGGAGTTGTAGCTCAGCAATACCTGCAGTACCATGGATTGGGAACCCCGTGGACTAGGCAATCCCTGCTGGGATTCATTAGCTATTCACCTCATCAGAAAAACACTGCAAATAATCATACTGAATGTTTTAGTAAATATCTCTTGTTTACTCAACCAGAACAGGAGTTCATAGTTAAGACATTCACCTTTCTTTGTCCAGGATTTCCTTAGAAGAAACACAGGATAATTTAAGTGTTTGGTATGGAGAGGGAAATCAGCAAGGAAAACCTCACCCAAGTATTTTTGGAATTACTGACACTAAACATTTCAATGGCAGCTTCAAGTAATATGGAGTGCCTTTCCAGACTAGTCTATAGGACTATACTTGGACTGGACACATTATTATTATGTCAGGGAGAATGAATTTCCATCTTATCATCCACAGAATGTACGTAGGAAAGGAAGACAGGCAATATATAAATTATATAACTAAAAGAATCCCAAAGTCACTATCTCCTCACTCAGACTGGTCATCTCAACAAGTGGAAGAGTATGGGGTTGAAGGGAGGGAAAAGAGAATTCACTTTACTCCTAGGCTATAGCGACATTTATGCCATAAGCCCAGGAGGCCTAATTCGGAGCTGCACAGCTTTGGCTCTCCAGCTGTCTTTCGACTCCCATCATCTTAAACAGCCAATAATCAGGGATGATGGGAATTGTAATGCAACATCTGCAGGAGGGCTGAAGCTGTGCAGCCCTGGCCTAATTAATGATGAAGCTATTACTGGCAGTGACCATTCCACTGAATGTGGCTTTAAAAGAGATGACTGAACCTGGAAGACTTAGATTCACACAGCTATGCACTGGTCTTGGGAAGTCATGGCAAAAGTCACATGGTGTCACTGAACACACCTGCATGTTCATTGTAGCAGGAACGTTTGTGGCCCACAGCCACAACTGATGACATAGTCTAAGACTTACAGAAGCTTATGGTATTCAAGACATCAAGGAACTTTATTTTTTTAACCCTACCTTAAACTAAACTATGTCAATGAAATTAATATTAAGTTTCTTAAAGTCCCATGTGACAGGTGTCTATATGTGACAGATGTCTATAGAGAGCTACTGAAAAAAGCTAACATGCATCCAGGGCCTGCTTGACCTATGGGGCTTTGACTCTCCAGTGGAAGTTAATCCTCATGTTTTGCAATTTACACATTGGATGGGTGCCAAGGGTTATCCTTGGCACTGTTAATACAGACAGGATTCTGCCCTCACCATGGTCAGTTTCCATTTCTGTCTGACCTACAGCTGCACTTCTGAACCTTGCAGTTTCCTCATTCTGTTGCTGCTCACCTCCTGCCTTATACTGCAGAATACTGACCTATCCCAGTGATACCAAGGATGAAAAGCAAGTACTACAGCAGTTAAATGTGACATTTTCATCAATAATCATTGTAACACAATATTATGAACAATTGCTTGATTCCCAAGGGGTCTAAACACTTTGGGAATGAAAACAAAACAGGCCCATAGGCCTCCTAAAATTATTTCTAAGAGGCTTTCAGGTTTTTAGTTAACTCTGACAGAATTAGAACTATGAGCTGAACCCAGCTCTCCTCTTTACAAAATATAAAAAGGCAGGGGGTGGAGGGAGCGGAAGAAAAGAAGCAAACACAGTAGGTACAAGGCAGTACAGCTGCACTGAACCAACTTGGGCTGGCAAAGAAAGCATTTTCAACACAAGAAATTTTTTCATCAGGGAGATGAAGCTCCAAAAGTTCTCTGTAACCCAGAAACGTGTGCATTGCCAGACCTGCAGAACTGCCCCCGCAGCAAATAGGTTAATGAAGCACATATCATTAGTGGAATCAATGTGATCATAGTCCTTATGGGATCAAGGCACAGAAGGACCTCACTGCACTGTAATCATTTATGCTATAGGCTTTTTTTTTTAAAGTAAGCAAGCCACTAAAGGCTCTGTAACAAAGACTAACATTTTATTACATTTAATGAACCAGGGTCCACAAAAGCGTTTGCCAATCTTATACATGCTTTCCTGGAAATATGAACTTCACTGAAGACTGCAGGAATTACTTCCAAATAAGTATGCATAAGACTGCACTGAAAGTCTGTTAAGCCTTCCACTGTTAAGCAGTGGTTCCTAACGTGGGGGGTCCGCCAGATGTTGCTGAACTACAACTCCCATCATCCCCAGCCACAATCAATTGTGGCTGGGGGCTGTAGTTCAGCAACATCTGGCGGACCCTATGTTAAGAACCACTGCTCCAAGGCGACTTAGGACTCTTGGCTGTGGCACAGCCAGGGCCTGGCACAGTGATCTCCTGGAAATCCTGGAAAAGCTAATGCTTGTGCCACATGGCCTGTGTTAACTTCTAGTTTTCACACAACACCTACTAGCATTATTTAGACTAACAATAACAGTAATATTTTTTTTAAAAATAGTAAGTTAAAACCTGAGCATGCTTGCTCAGAAGCAAGTCCATTGGGGCTTGTTTTCCCCACCCCCTCCTCAGCATGCAAAGGACTGCAGTCTAAACGAGGCTGCCAGTCCGTGGCGTGCGAAGAGCCTTCTCGTTCTCGCGCGCAACACCCACTAGCATTATCTAGGCCGGCAAGGACAAGAA
Source organism: Hemicordylus capensis (assembly GCF_027244095.1). Lineage (NCBI taxonomy): Eukaryota > Metazoa > Chordata > Lepidosauria > Squamata > Cordylidae > Hemicordylus > Hemicordylus capensis. The sequence continues at coordinate 9,107,814 of NC_069662.1, read as the reverse complement.
TAATGAAGTTAAAGCCCAGCACTTTTGCTCGGAAGCAAATCCACCCGGGCTCAGACCGCTAATCCGGGGCGTGCGAAGAGACGGGCCCTCGCAAGTCAGGCACGGCCAGAGCTCTACCACTTCCTCCTAATCCATCCACCTCACGTGTCTTGGCGCACAGGCGTCTTTTCTGCCCTCGCCGCCCAGCGCTCTCCCAAGGGGGAGGAGAGGCCGAGGGAGGGAGGCGAAAAGCGAAGAACAGCCTGGCCTCTTCCTCACTCTATATCCCCTTTTGTAACTCTCCTCCCCACCCCCGCCCTGCGCTAAGGTCTCTCCCGAAGGAAAGCGGGAGGAATTCAGTTTGGAATGTACCATTTGTACCGGGGGGGGGCCGCTATGGAAAGGTTCCATTTGCGGGAAAACGGAAAGATTCCAGAACACCAAGGTAAATACCAATGGGGCGGGGGAAGGGGAAGAGAAGCAGCAGGAAGGGCGATACCATTATTATTAGTAGTATCCCCACCACCCACCACCACCACCACGGAAAAGGGAAAGAAATGTGGCGGCCTTTTCCCCTCCGCTACCTCAGGCGAGATTCTCCGGGCACCGAACTCACCAGGAAGCCCCAGTTCCGCTATTGCGTCCCTTTTCTTAAACGTATAGGGATATATGTTTATATATAGTCTGCTCCACAGCTACGCTCCTCTCTTTCCACGCTCCGGACTCTTCACAAAATGGCGCCCCCGCCTCCCTCTGCCTCTGCGCCGCGCAGGCCGGATCTAGCGGGGACACGCCCCCTTCTCCACGCCACGCCCCCTCTAATTGGAACGGGTTTAACCCGTCGGCCTCGCTCGTTGGCTAAGTGCGGCTGTCTGTCAAGCGGGCAGCCAATAAAACACGGATGGAGTGGGAATGTTGGGGTAGTGGGGCGGGGCCGCGGGAGATGGAGGCCTGGGATGTTCGATGTGGGATTCGAGGACAGGGTTGTCATTCCATGCGCCATAAAGAAACTTCGCTTTGTGATTGGGTGTGCTGACTGGCAGTTCCACCATCTCGCCGGCAAAGATTCGCTTCAGCCGCTCTTTTTATTCCCCACCCACTTCCCAAGCTCCCTTTTCTGAATAGCTAGCGTCCCTGTCACTCTATTCTACGTAGGCTCTTATAGGTCAATATCAACGTAGAGGTACGACCTAAGGGAGCGTATTTCTTGTAATGTTTAACCCAGAGTTTGACGTACATCCGGGTCTCTTGAGGGAACGTTTCTCTTTCTTAGGACCCTAAGATGATGACGTAAACACGGCTTGAAGCTGTCATCGGTAAGGAAGCCGCTCATGACGAATTCCTGTGCCTGATTGGTCGCGGATAAAAACGCGGGGCGCTCCTTCAGCATGTCTGGGCCAATCCATGCCTGTCGTGTGCTTGGCTCCGCATTCTGATTGGCTTATTTGAAAGTGACCGCCCCTCATTGAGTTCCCCCCATTTTTCCTCCTCTTTTTAAAAAAAATATGTTTTTAATGCAAAAATCTATTTTAAAGAGCGAGGGAGTGGAGATCTTCATAGTTAGGGGGAAAATAATAAGATTGTGCAAAGGACCCCAGTCCTTTGCACAAGTTACCTGAGTATAATGAGTAATCAGGAGTTGCAGTGCATCGCAAGTCCTAATGATTTCAGTGAAATATATGAGTGGGCTGCAGCGTTCCCCTCTGGAAAAGAGGAAAGGTCTCCTCTGTCTTTAAGAGTCGTACAAAAGAGGGAATTTCAGCAAGCAAGCAATCTTTATTATGGTCAACGACCAGCAAATTCAACAACATTAAACATTTAAATTAATAATAAGCAGTAGGATAGGATAACAATAATTAACTACAACAATACAACTAAGATGAATTAACCAACTCTTGACGAATTTTACAGACTATATAACAAAATTTTGTAACATTAAGAAATTAAATGTTTCTAGTCAGACTAAATATTTAACGTAAAATAAATCTGAGTGGCCTGGAGAATTAACTAAAAAAGGGAAAATAAAACAACAAATATAAAAATGATGGTAAAGAAGGACATGAGCCATAGATTCAATGGCACCTATACCACAAGGGCAGAACCGGGCCGCTCTGTATTTAAAAATACAGGATTTTAAAATATTTTCCTTCTAATACAGCTGTAGGAAGCACATTAAAATGCACTAAAGTTAAAGCTCTTCTGAGTTTTGAGACCGTTATTTGATTTAGATATCTTGCTGGCCTTGAAATAAAATAATTAAAATTACTCAAAAATACATCTTTTGGAAGGCAAGATTGCTCTAACTGCCTTTCCATATCCATCACCTGTTGTTTAAACGCTTACTTAGCCTGCTCAAAGCCCATCACCATAATAGCATCCTGAGAGAAGCCATAATAATACCATTTTTGTGGGAGAGATCTTTTCCACTTCGTGTTAAAATTATCGACTACCGTCAATGGGACTGATCCAAGACAAAAACATAACCTTAACCAATAAGCAAAGATAGTTCACCATAACCTCATCTCCACCTTGGTCACACCAGCTTCCTGCTGGAGAACCACATTTGGTACACAGTGTTAGGGTTGCACACGGAACGGTTCAATAGTGAACCGGGCCACCATAAACTGGGCCAGTTCAGTAGTGAACCGAACCGGCCTGAGACAGAACCAAATCTGGCCTAGTTTGCGGTGAATTGGTTTGTTGTTTCAAATGTCTATTTGTATGTTAACAGTTACTTGTAATAAAGGGCATAAAACGTTTAGGGCAGCTGGTGAAGGTAGGCGGCGCTGGGAGCCACGGCAAGAGCAAGGCACCTTTAAGAATAAATGAGAACAGGCTGACTGCTTCCCGATCTGATACCACTCCTCAAAGCTGCCTCTGTAGTGGCGTTTCCGCAGCAGCCTAGCTGTGTGGCCATGCGGCTTCTGGCACTCACTCACCTGGTCTTGACCGAACCAGTTCATGGACCAATGGGTCGAGCTGAATTCGGTACGAATTTGGACTGAACTGCAGGAAATGGTCCGCACACACCCTTACACAGTGTGCTACTTGGGAAATGTTTCTTTAACATTTTGATTGCAAAAGAAGCAAAATTGCCATATGGACCCAGCTGTGTACAATACAAGAACTGTGCTCAGGCTTTATCTAAAAATAGCTTTATTGCTGCTGGAGTATATAGTGCGCCTCTAGTGTAGCAAAAAGATTGTCATGGCTGACCCCGCTGGCAGCCTCAGAAAATAATGCTGCAGCTATATGCATACTTACCAGAAAGTAAACTCCATTGAACACCATGGCTGACTTCTGAGGAAACAAATTTGGTGCTCTGGCAGCACAGCCCTATGCTGGTATTCATTGGGTGCAATGGGGCTAACTTCTGAGTATGTGCGCACAGAACTCCAGCCCACTTTCTTAAAAGGAAGTTCTGTTGAACTCAACAGAATCAACAGAACTCAACAGAACTTGTGAGTGATCATATTATAGGATCAGGCTATTAATCTGAAACTCACTGCACATTTTCTCATATTTTCTTTCCCAAAATGTTGTTGGACTACAGTTCCCAAGGGCCAAAGGGCATTAGGGCTGGGGATGATGGGAGTTGTATTTCAACCACATCTGGGAAACTAAGGATGGGGCCCCCCGGTCTGCAGAAACAGTAGGTGTGCATTTTTCTGAGGAAAATAGACCAGAGCAAGAGTATTTGGTTCAAATTTCACCCAACTCTGTATGAACTGGATGCCCATGGAGATGCCCAAAATGGCATCTATTATTTTAGTTCTCCACCTGTGAAATGGGAACATTAAACACCTATCTCATAGGATTACTATGATAAAAGCCCCGTATTTACACATGGTATCCATTAATAAGGTTTGAATGTTTTTAAATTTGGATTGCTAAATTGCCCCTATGGCTCTATGTATTCTACTGGCATGGCTATCTTCTATATTCAGGTACGAATGCGACAAATATTTACATACCGCTTTTCAACAAAAGTCCCCAGAGGGGTTTACATAGATATAAATAAATAAATGAAATGGCTACCTGTCCCCAAAGGGCTAACAATTTTTTAAAAGGAACAGAAGATAGTCACCAGCAACAGCCACTGGAGGGATGCTGTGCTGGGGATGGATAGGGCCAGTTGCTCTCTCCTTGCTAAATACAGAGAATCACCACTTGAAAAAGGTGCCTCTTTGCTCAGTTAGCAGGTAACGATCTATATTCTGTATTCATTGTCCAGTCTTCTCCTGTGTCTAGGTCCCTCTCTCTCTATAGATATAGATTTCTATATAGATATATATCTATATAGATATAGAAATTTCCCCCACATGTATACTCCAAGTAGTCATTGGTGTCCACAGGACTTTTTCCGGGGGTGGGGTGGGGCGGCACAAAGGATGTAATCTACACCCACTTGCCTAGTAGTAAGCCCCATTGAATTAAATGGGCCTGGCTTAATCCAGGGGAAGTAACTGCCCCCCTCAGGACACACGTGCCACTAGTCCAGATGCTTACCTCCAGAGAATGGAACCACAAGGTAATGATTCTAACAGGGATTCCCAGATGTTGTTGACTACAACTCCCAGAATCCCCAGCTTCAATGGCTTTTGCTTGGGGGTTATGGGAGTTGAAGTCAACAACATCTGGGAATCCCTGTTAGAGGGAATACTGTATAGGGCTACAGTGTTGTCATCACCACCAAAATATAATTTTAAGAATCATTTGGCAAGCAGGAGGATTCTTGATGAGCAAGCCAGATTTAATAACAAACCTCAACCATTCTTAGGAAGCCAGCGGTCAGCATCAGTTGAATCTCCTGAGTGAATCTGGTTCACAAGATAACTATGATATTTAAAAGAACCCATAATTGTTTTAGGATCCACATCTCTCTTTTTGCTCCAGCTGGGGTCAAAGAGACTACCTCTTTGGTCTGCAGGGTCAGAGATCATAGTGGGTTTTGGAAGATTTGGGGCAAAAATACAGTTGGCTGTTAGGTTGTGTTGCATTTATTTATTTGTTTGTTTGATTGATTGATTGATTGATTGATTGATTGATTTATATACCACCCTTCCAAAATGGCTCAGGGTGGTTTACAACAAGATAAAAACAATTAAAATAAGTTAACAGTTAAAACCAAAACTATAAAAACAGAGTAAAACCAATTAAACAATTCAAACAGCTAAAAAATACCCTGGAAAACCAGGGCAACCATTTAAAACAATTTAAAACAGTTTTTCAATCATTTAAAAACCCTGGAAGGCCAGGCCAAACAGATAGGTTTTAAGGGCTCTCCTGAAGGACAATAATGATCTCGAATTACGAATTTTTGCCGGGAGTGCGTTCCACAGCCCAGGAGCAGCTACAGAGAAGGCCCGCCTCTGAGTCGCCACCAGATGAAGCGGTGATAACTGGAGACGGACCTCCTCAGATGACCTTAATGTGTGGCGCTCTCTAAAATAACTCGGACCTAAGCCTTTGCGGGGGGGGGGATGTGAGAAGTCAATGAATCCCTTCTTGTGTCCCAGTCTGATCTTGCATTTGTCCAGTGGTAGTATGCGGAGGAAGATCTTGCTGTTCCATTGTGAATAAGATTTCTGTCTTGCGAGCCCTGAAGCTGAGGAGACTTATGAGCTCTATCCGAATATCTTTGAGGATCAGGATATAAAGAAGTGGATCTAAGATGTTGCCCAGGGTGGTTAAGCACACTGTGACATGGGAGTAAATGAACATGTTTTCCTCAAAAGAACAGTCAACAACATTTTTCTTCAATATGTCAAAGGAGTATTTGTAACAGGAAGTCACATGGAAAGGGATGAAGAGCAGGAAGAACGAGGCGAGGATGAGAGAGACGAAACCATAAATTTGCCTCCGTACTCTTCTTTCCAGAGATGCCACTTTCCGGAGCTCAAACAAGATACTGAAGTAGAAGAACCCCATGAGAACGAGGGGTATAAAGAAAGAGAAGCTGATGGTGGCTACCTTGAAGAATACGTAGTTCAATGGAAATGCATCCAGACAACATTCTGCTTTTGAACCCTCCACCTGCAACCCAATTCCAATGGCACACAGAGTACCCACCAAAAGCCATGTAAAGATGCACATCCTGATGGCCCCTTGAGTTGTCTGCAGTTTGTGGAACTTCAGAGGATGAACAATGCCTATATAACGCTCCATGGCAATGAGACACAGGAAGTTGTTCTTGGCATAGAAGTTTGTACGGAAAGCTAGGCCAACGACCACACACATCACACCTCCCAGGCCCCAGTGGTGATTGTGGTAGCTGTAGTACATCCAGAAAGGTAGGGTCAAAATCTGCAAGACGTTGGCCAATAGCAGGTTCATTATGTAAACCGAGAGGACAACTGATCTCTTGATCTGGTGTACCAAGGCCCAAAGCGCCAAGCAGTTCAGAGGCAGCCCAGCTGCCACCACTATGGAATATATAGGGATTTTAAAGTATTTTGTGACGTTAAAGGGCATAGAGGAGCATTCAGAGCACATAGTGGTGTTCCCCATTGCACTAGTTGGGTCTTCCATGTTTCCCCAGAGTGCCTTGCTCCTGCATTATCTCAAAGCCATTGCAAAGGGTGCAGATCTCACTCGCTTTTGCTCAGTTTCCAATGCATCTGCCAAAAGTCAAGAGGAAAATAAGTTATGCTCAGAAGACAGTCGTTCTCCTTTTTGTACTTTCCTAGTTTTAATGCTGTTTTAAAATATTGTTTTAAAATTCTGAATTGTTGTCATGTTTTAAACATTTGGTTTTAACTAATGTTTTACTTCCTGTTTTTGTTTTGTTGCAAACCGCCCAGAGACGTAAGTTTCGGGCGGTATAAAAATACGTTAAATAAATAAAAACAGGCAGAGGCCGTCTTTTCTAATCTAAATCAGCTTATTTGTATATGTTTATTGTTTATTTATCTATTTATATGTCTATTTTTTACTTATTCAATGTATATGCCACCTGACACCAAAGGCTCTAGGCAGTTCACAAAAATAAACACCACAAAAACAAAATAAGAAGCTGTTCAAAACACTTGAAAACAATGTAAAACAACAAATATTGCTAAAAGCCTAGCTTTAAAAATAAGTGTCTTAAAGGCTCTTTTAAAGGCTGGTAAAGATGTTAACCTACGGATGCCTATAGGGAGCACATTCCACAGCCCAGGAGCGACCAGAGAAGGTCCGCTCCCGAATCACTGCCAGACGAGCCTCTCTCGATGACCTTAATGTGCGGTGGGGATCATGCAGAAGAAGCCCCTCTCCCAGGTAACCTGGATAGATCTCTAGCTATTTGTTTTGGTCTAGATCAGAGGGAAAAGATAGCACAATGGATCAGGTGGTGCTCAGCTTATGGAATGTGTTAGGATCCCCCTACCCCCACCCCTGGGAAATCCAGGCTGCCATCTTGTGCACACTTACCTGGGAATAAGCTCCACTGAACACAGTGGGGCTTACTTCAAGTCGACATACATAAGGCTTGTCCTCCTGACCAAAAGCTGAGTAGGAGGATCATCCAGCCAAGCCCCGAGCCCTGTGCATGCTCCCAAGAAATGGCCATGTGCTGGCAAAAATAGAGGTAGGAGGAGGGGAAAGTGAAGTGCCCCACTTCTTTGGGATTCTCTTCTCCTTCAGATTCGTCTAGCCCCCTCTTTACTGGTCTTTAAATCCTTACTGAAGACCTTTCTTTTCTGCCGGGCATTTGCCCTGTCGTTTATTTTATTTCCTTCCCATTATCTATTTCAGTTTGCAATTTTTAATGTAATTTCTGATTGTTGTTTTTAATGTTCCCTTATTTACATGTCATTCTACACTGCCCAGAGTCTTTGGAGTGAGCGGTATATTAAATGCTTCTAATAAATAAATCAATGAATTGTGTGCTAGCAGAAATCTGGGTAGGATGATTTGCATTTGAATGGGAGGCTACATGTGTGAGTACTGTAAGATATTCCCCGCTGGGGATGGGGCTGCTCTGGGAAGAGCATCTTCATGCTTGCCTGAGAAGGCTCCTTCCAAGGTCCCTCCCTGGCATCTCCAGATAGGGCTGCAGCCTCCTGCCTGCAGCCTTGGAGTAGCTGATGCCAGTCAGTATAGGCAATACTAGATGGACCAATGGTCTGACTCGGAAGAAGGCTGCTTCACATGTTCCTATGACGGTGGTGGCCGACCCACATGATACCCTGCAATGTGTCAAGGGTGGAGGAAAAGCACACCCTACCTGGCCCTCTCCAGCTCATGGCTGATAACTTCCTCCTTCTCTTCCCTCGATTTTTGCCGTCATGTGACCACTCCTTGGGAGGGCACATGGGGCTTGCTTAGCTCCCTCCTACCCAGCATTTGGTCATGAGAACAAGCCTATAGTAGTCAATGGATTAATGAGCAGAAGGAAGTGGCCTCCATTCTGATTCTCACAAATATATCTGTGCTGCTTGTCCTCTGGGGCATTGCTCGTCAGCACTAAAAGGATCCCACAGGTCTTGCCTCAGGCTCCAACGTCCACCTCCACTCCCACGGGTATCTTTTTCTGTGGCTGCATGGTTGCTTGATTTGTCTGTTTGTTGTGCCACTTCCATAACTTCCCCCATTCAACCACCACCCAATTGCTTTGTTTCTACTTTCCTCCCTATCTGGCCTCCACCACCTCCACTTCTGCCTCCTCACTTAACCTAGCAGGGCCACCAGCATGGGCATCCCGGGGTGGGGGGAGCAAGAGGAGGCAGTTGCCCCTCCCTGGATTAAGCCAGTCTCCGTTGAATTCAATGGGGCATACACCCAGGACTGGGAGTATTGGATTGCTGGCTTTGCCCCTCTCCAGAAAACTTCCTGCAGATGCCCCGGACACCAGGGCACCAAGAAGAACCTTCATGCCCCCCCCCACTCTGCCTCCTCCGAGGACATCAAGAGAGCCTGCAGGGGGCTGGGGCGCTGCCTCGAGAGAGAGCCTATGGCACCCACAAGCCTGCTTCCTCTTTCCAAGTCTGCTTGCACCATAATGGAAAGGGGAAAGGATGGACACAGGCCATTGCAGTTCTGGTCACCGTATATCAAAAAGGAGGTTGTAGAACTGGAAAAGGTGCAGAAGAAGAGGGCAGCCAAGATGATCATGGGGCCTGGAGCACCTTCCTAATACGAGGCAAGGCTACAGCATTTGGGGCTTTGTAGTTTGGAAAAGAGGCAACTATGGGGAGACATGGTAGAGGTGTATAAAGTTATGCATGGTGTGGAGAGAGCAGATAGAGAAACATGTTTCTCCCTCTCTCACAACTCCAGAACCAGGGGTCATCCCATGAAACTGATTGCTAGGAGATTTAGAAAGTACTTTTTAACACAAAATGAATCTGAAATGTTCTGCCATGAGAAGTGGTGATGGCCACTAGCTTGAATGGCTTTAAAAGGGGCTTAGACAGATTAATGGAGGACAGATCTACCAATGGCTATCATGGAGAAGAGATCTATCTTGATGGCTATGGACTACCTCCAGGCTCAGGGGCAGGATGACTCTGAATACCAGTTGCAGGGGAGCAAAAGTAAGAGAGAGGGCTGTTCAGAGGCATCTGGAAGGCCATGCTGTGAAAGCCCATGGCCCATCTGCTGTGGGCTTCTCAGACTAGGAGAGGTCTCTCATCGGCTACTAGTTGTAGGGCTAAAGGCCACCTCCAGCCTCAAAGGCAGGATGCCTCTGAGTACCAGTAGCAGGGGAGTAACAGCAGAAGAGAGGGCATTCCCTCAACTCCTGCTGTAGGCTTTTGGTGGCATCTGGTGAGCCACTGTGTGAAACAGGATGCTGGACTAGATGGGTCTTGGGCCTGATCCAGCAGGGCTGTTCTTGTGTTCTTATGAATCTGGGGACCTGAGTTTGAGAAGCCCTGGCCTACATGATCTTTCAAGGAAGCTATAATGAAGAATAACCATCAGCAGTCCTAAGCTGCCTGCAGGAAGGCATGTGCTTTCAAATGAAATCAAACTCTATCCTGCAGGGAATATAGGAGAAATAGCCCTGAAAAGCAAGGTCAGTGCGCTCTCAAAAGAAATCGGGCCCAGAAAACCGAAGAAATCAAGTGACAGCTCTCTCCCTCTCACGGTCTGAGTGTGCCTCATGGGCAAGGGTTTTATAGGGCCAGATCTGGCCACCACCACCTCTTTGGGAGGAGGCTCTGGGCTGCCCACTGCTAGAACCACCTCCTTCTCTTCCCTCTTCCAGCTCTGTCTGAGGCCAAGATCCTGGATCTCGTTGGAAGTCTCGCAAAGTGCGGGGAGGTGGGGGGGGCAGTGGCAGTGGGGAAATGGGATTTTTGCAGGCCTCCTTGTGAGGCCAGGAACCAAAACAAAAAACTGTGGCTGTCCCAGGAGAAACAGGGCAGTTGGCAGGCGTGGGGAGGGTGGGATAAAAGGAAAATAAAACCAGCAAATAAATTTTGGGAGAAATATTCACTCATACTGTTGAGAGCCCACTTCTTTGGAATTCTCTTCCCCTTCAGATTCGTCTAGCCCCCTCTTTACCGGTCTTTAAATCCTTACTGAAGACCGTTTTTTTTCCCCTCCGGGCATTTGCCCTGTAGTTTACTTTATTTCCTTTCTATTATCTATTTTAGTTTGCAATTTTTAATGTAATTTTTGATTCTAATTTTTAATGTTCCCTTATTTACATGTCATTGTACACTGCCCAGAGTCTTTGGAGTGGGCGGTATTTTAAATGCAATAAATAAATAAATAAATAAATATTTTCCAAAGAGTCCTTAACATGAAGACATGCCCATCCTTTGGTGGGATGATGTGGCTTAATACAAAGCAGTCTACACCAGGTAAGCCAAAGGCACTTTGCATGAAATTTCACTGTGGTTAGAAGTTTCCATTGGAAATGCTACTTTGCATGCCAGGTTTGACATCCACGCTGAGCAGCAGAGACATCCAATCAATCGATAAAGGCACTTTCTGCTTGTTCACAGTCACCCTTCTTTCCAAGGGCCGTGAGAGTGTTGAGAAACTGGAAAGGAGTTCAGAGGAGGACCGCCATGATGGTGGGGATTGGAGTCTGGAAACTAAGTCATATGAGGAACGGTTGCAGAAGCTTGATAGGTTTAGCCTGGAGAAAAGATTAATAAGGGGGGTAACTGTCTCCAAAAATCTATGGAATAATCTATGGAAATCAATGGAATTCTCTGCCATGGGATATGGTGATGGCCACTAGCTTGGATGGCTTTAAGAGGGGCTTAGACAAATTCATGGAGGACAGGTCTATCAATGGCTAATAGTCTGGTGGCTATAGGCCACCTCCAGCCTCAGAGGTGTTAATCAGTGGTCCCTCTAATCAGTGGTCCCTCTAATTTTTTTCATCTCTGTGTGGAAAGAGTTTTGTTCTGGGTGGCAGTATCAAGGTAGTGTGTTCACACATGCATTCAGAGTGGGTACGGAACTGGATCTAACCTGAGCTGGATCTAAAATTAACAGAGTGGACATTAAAAAACTTGTGAGCGTGCACATGTTTTGCATGCCTTTGCTCTCAATACCAGTTACAGGGGAGCAACAGCAAGAGAGAAGGCCTGCCCTCAGCTCTTGCCTGTGGTCTCCCTAGAGGCATCTGATGATGGGCCACTGTGTGAATCTGGATGCTGGATGGGCCTTGGGCCGGATACAGCAGGACTGTTCTGATGTAAAAATCTGAAGGACTGCCCGAGAGGAAGGAGCAGGCTTTTTCTCAGTGACTTCTGGGGGCAAAGCTAGAACTGATGCACTGAAATGGCAAGGGAACAGATATTAGGAAGAATGTCCTAACTATAAGGATTGTTTGGCAGTGGGACAGTCTACCCCTGCAGTGATGGACCGGTCTTCACTGGAGGCTCTCACACACAGGCTGGGCAGCCACATGTTAGGAATGCTGTTAGAGATTCCCTCACTGAGCAGGGGGGCTGGACCTCCAGGGCCTCTTCCAGCTCTGACGTTATATGATTCTATGAATAATGTGCAAGTAATGCACAACGTGAGAGGTTTGGGGCTCAAGAACAGCAGCGGATATTAGAATGAATGCCAGATTATTGGCGAGAAATTATTGCTTTTTTTCTCCCATGTAAAAAAGCTGTCAGATGTCCCGCTTAGGGGATGGGGCTACTCTGGGAAGAGTACCTGCATGCTTGCATGGAGAAGGTTCCAGGTTCCCTCCCTGGCAGCATCTCCAGATAGGGTTGAGAGAGACTCCTGCTTGCAACCTTGGAGAAGCTGCTGCCAGTCTGGGTAGACAATACTGAGCCAGATGGACCAATGGTCCGACTCAGTAAAAGGCGGCTTCCTATGTTCCTATGTCTCCCAGATGATTGAAAGTGATTGTGCTGAAAGTTCCAGTGCAGGAGTTAGCAACTTTGAATCCCTAGATGTTGTGGGACTACCGCTCCCATCATCCCCAGCCACACTGTTGCTTCTGTCTTCCTACTGCTTCTATCTTCCCACAAAGATATGGTTGGGTAGCATTTCATTTCCAAAAGTACTCATCCAAAACCTCTTACTCAGTGCAAGGACCTATGGGTTAATTGCATCCTCTTTCCTTTGCATAGGAGCCAAACCAGGAGGAAATGCAACTGTTTACTGAAACGGCCGTACTGGTTGAACAGGTTACAAGTGCTTCCCTGCTGAAGCATATGGAAATAGCCTCTGTACTCTGCGTGTCGTATTTCTTAGACCATGGAACATCTAAGTGCTGAGGGAAATGACATTTTCCTGTTTAAGCACCTGCAGTCCTAAATGTCTTTCTCCAGAGCAAGCCCCATTGGATGCAGCGGGACTTGCTTCCAAGTAAACCTGAACAGGATTGTGCGGTGAATAAAACAGCATATTCCACTCGACAAGTTTTGCATCTCTGTAAAACAAGAGAATTGCTCTCTCAGAGACAGCACTAGCTGATTTTTTTTTTCTTAGCCTAGAATTATGCAATGTTCCTGAGTGTTTAGAAGTGGAATCAAGCATTATTCAGCATCCACAATGGTCAAAAGCTATAACAGAAATGACCACATACTTAAAACTAAGACGCTGATAGCATTCGAGAGTTATAGTTGCCATCCAGTTTTTCAGCTGGATAAAGAGAGAACACAACTCTCTATCTATTTCAAAATCAATTTTAAAAATAGTCATAAGAAATGGCACACTCACCCCATCACCTCATGTGATCAGCTTCCCACTTGCTTGTCCAACACATGCTTCTGTTCAGAGTCACCTCTTCAGAGTCACTGAGGCAATGGTTTTTATGACACATAGCTTGAAAGTGCGTGCAAATACCTTAGCGCTAATCTCGGTTACCGTACAACCACAAACATTGTACAAGTGAAGGAAGCAGGCTAGAAGTCTGAGACGGAACTCTCCAGCGCTTGCAGCTTGCTAGCCATGTCTGATTATTGTGGTCTGTCACTAGGAGTTTGCCTAAAGTGACATGATGAGAGTCAGAGATTTGACACAGAGGAAACTTCATGTTCAGGGGCGGCCTCATAATGAGGCAGAGTGAGGCATTGGCTTCAGGTGGCAGGAGGGGGCAGCTGTAGCCATCCCACCAGCCACCGTGGCCACATCTCCATGCCCCTAGCCCCAGAAGCATGCAAAGACCCACTCTGTTCTCTTTGGCCCTCCTTTGACGAGGAGGAGGGGGACAGAGGGGAGTGGTGGGGTATTGTGTGATGAGTGGCCAGCAGTTTCTGCAGAGGCAGTGTTGGTGGCAGGTTAGAATTTGGCAACGTAGCTCAGGGGTCTAAAGATCTTGGGCTGCCTGCAAGCAGCTTAGACAAATTCATGGAGGACAGATCCATCAATGGCTAGTAGTCTGGATGACTCCAGGTTCAGGGGAAAGATGACTCTGAATACCAGTTGCAGGGGAGCAACAGGAGAGAGAGGGCATACCTTCATCTCTTGCCTATGGGCTTCCCAGTGGCATCTGGAGGTGGGCCACTGGAGGAAACAGGATGCTGGACTAGGTAGGCCTTGGGCCTGATTCAGTGAGGCTGTTCTTATGTTCCTGAAGGACTGTGGGCTTTCTGGGAATAGGCAATTCACCTGGAGGAGTGGGGTCTGAGATGGGACTTCTTCCCAGGAAAGCATGCATAAGATTGCAACTAAGTCATTCAACTGAAAGGTTCTTGTATTCTTTCATGTTTTGTTGTTTAGAAGTTTGTCCCAGTGGGGATCCTGTAGGGGGGGGGTCAGAAAGGAAAAGGGAGGGGAAAGGACAAGGAGAAAATGGAATTGTTTCTGAATAAACTCTTAGTTAAATCTACATAAGATTATTCTGTTTTTGTGACGGAAGCAGCCATAAAACAGTTCTTTGAGAGGAAGCAATTTCAGGAAGTGATTACTCAAGATGCAACAATGCCCCTACAAACAGATGCACTTAAAGCAATAAAGATTTGTAATTTCTGTTTTCTAGATTCAGGGACTTTGTACCCAAGGTGAAATTGACCAGCTCAGTTGAAGACAGTCTTGCATGGAGGATTTTGCAGCCAAGGTGAAATTGACCACAAGTTCACTTTAATATTCTAGTGTTTTACCACTCCAGTGAAATTATTCCTCCAGTTCTGCAGCTTTCAAAACAACACGACCGGAGGTGGGGGTGCAAGTATGGAATTGATCAGCTCCATTGGAACTGACATAGGCTATCGACGCAGCTGGGTTGGAGGGCAGGTGGGTGAGGGGAAAAGTTCATCAACAGACTGTTGGGAATTCTCTCTGGTAGGAGAAACCCTTTTTCATTATAGCAGAGTGCACAGAGGCACAACACAGCAGAATTTAGTTAGGCATGCGTGTATGCTGAGAGTAAAGTAACTTGGAGCCAGTTCATAGTTTCAAATCAATATAAATGGTATTTATTAGAGAACTCCATTCTAGATAGGAAAGTGAGGCGTTAGGATCTCTAATCTATCTAACTAGCTGGATGCAGATGGATTCTGCATCTCTGCACACATGGTTCAGGGAGAGGAGCTTGCATGTTGCAAGGTAGAAGGAACAGGAAGAGAAGCGAGAGAGGAAGTGCAAAGCAGGAAGGAAGTAAATGTCCCTGAGAGTAACAATCTACATTCCAAAGGGATAGTGTCAGAGCAGTAGAGGAGGGATGACCAATGTCTTGACCCTCTAACCCTCTGACTCACTAGTCTGTCCTCCTATGTCATTGAGACAAGAGAGAGCGCATAGTCCTTCACTTCCAACACAGACTGCTGTTGGAAGCACATCTCATACTCCCAGATGATCTGTGCTGCTCCAAGAGGCTGGGATGGCATGTCCCAGCCTCCGTATATCCCACAATGCACTGCACAACAAGTGCTGTGCTTGGGGGATACCCCTGTGAGACAGGTGCTCTAGGCACCCATCTCTTGGGCTGTCAGCAGGCTGAGCATACCATGACCCCTGTGCTGGATTCAAGGGCGTACTCAAGCCCTTAACCTTAGCTGAAGGCCGAGCTTCAAAGTGGGGCTAGGCAGGCATCCAGTGCTGAGCTCTGGATCCTGGCGCTGCACACAAGCAGCCTAACCCAGCCTTACTGTCTCCTTCCAGCTATTGCCGATTAACTGCTTTACGTGGCATTTAGTGTCCCTCTCCTTTCGTTGAGGGTGGGGAGAGAGACAGCCTTTTCAAAACTTCAGTGTTCTTGTGTTATGCTAGGGCAACAGCAGTACAGCAGCATTCCTGCAGTTTTGCACTGGCAGCAGAAAAAAATAAAATGCAGCCGCAATTTCAGCTTTCCCCATGACATAGGGGAAATGTGGAGGAAATTTACTGCTTCTGAGCAGCAATGTATTGAAAGCCTAGAATATTAAAGAAATATTTGAGGGGTTTCCATAAATCAAGTGCAGCAGAAGAACAAATAAAAATATACGGGGAGAGGGCAGATTCCACAAGTACGGTGTTACTGAAGAGCGTTATTCTGCAATAAAATAAAATAAAATAGTCCTGGCTTTCTACATATGTGTGTAGAAAGAGTCTTTGGGAGCAGTGACTGAGGGAGGTGACTGCAACTTGTGAAGGGGATTGGGGTGGGACGCCCCCTGCAATATCCGCTCCCACAAGGATAGAAAAAAAGCAGGGAGACGTGCTACAAAAACTGCTTAGGTGTGAATGCGCAAGAATGACTCCACTGCTTAGGTGTGGAGGTGCAAGAAGCACTGAAGCACTTGCAAAAAAATTTTTTTTAAAAAAATCTTCTCCTTTTGGAAAGACCCTGAGAACTGTTCACATAATCATAAATAGGGTAGGAGACCCATCCTACCCTAGTGTAAGAGCTGTGTATGCTCCCATTTCCCAATCATGTGTGGGTTAAAAACAAGGTTGGAGGCTATGGAACAACTAGGTTAGAGGGCTCTATTCTACTCAGCAGCTTTACCCAGGCTTTCATTGAGTAGAAGGAAGAGGATCACTTCTTCTGTGTGATCCCCACCACACATTAAGGTCATCTGAGGAAGTTCGTCTCCAGTTACCACCAGCTTGTCTGGTGGCGACTCAGAGGCGGGCCTTCTCTATAGCTGCTCCGGGGCTGTGGAATGTGTTCCCTGCGGAAATCCGTAATTTGAATGCTCTATTAGCCTTCAGGAGAGCCCTTAAAACGTATTTGTTTGGCCTGGCTTTCTAGGGTTTTAAAATCGGTTTTAATATTTTAACCCGGTTTCATGGTTTTTAATTATTGCGATTGTTTAATTGTTGTTTTAAAATGTTTTTAAATTGTTAATTGTTGTTATATTGTTTTTAATTTTTGTTTTAGCTCTTTACTGTTTGAATGGTTTGTTTCAATTGTAAAACGCCCTGAGCCATTTTGGAAGGGTGGTATAAAAATCAAATAAATAAATAAATAATCCCTCCAACCCAGTTACTGCTTAGCACACAATCACTGCCAGCTCCTCGGCGATGCATGGATGGGAAAGGACGCAGTCCTGGTACTTCTCTCCTCTGGGCTCTCATCAGGGACTCCAAGCCTTTTGCTTGCTAAATAGAGATCATATGCTGCTCCGCCTATTCCAGCCGTTTGTAATGTACGTGAATATCAGACAGCGACTAATTTTATTAACAATTCTTTGCGTCATTACAAGGAGCATCCTCCACACTCTGTGGTTGACAATCAAGACTGCTCGTCTTGGTGAATAACCACATGAGGATCAAGCTCTGTGGGATGAGGAAACTATCTTTGACTTCTTGTAAGAGAACACCCCAAATTATTATCTAAGTGGGGGTGGTGGCCCTCGGGGTGGGCATGGCCATGGGGGTGTGGCTGCCAGAGTGGATGTGGCTAGGGGTGCTTTTGCGGAGAGCATCTGCACTTCTGACTTTGTGACGACACCACTGCCAGTGCTTCGGACCTTGGTTTTAACTCACAAGACGATCAGGAAATGGAAGCACGCACAGCTCCCTAACTAGGGTAGGATGGGTCTACTACGCTGCCCATGACCGTGTGAATCAGCCTCCGTTGTCTCCGGAGTTCTGATATAGAGCAGATCTGCTGCCTTGTAGAAGAGCCCTGCTCATCTAAGAGGACTGCTGTTGCCTCCCTGTGTGCTTTGTGAGCATATTCATACATCAAAACCACACCATTGTGGCTGTGGGTCATGGGAGCTGTAGCCCAACAACATCTGGGGAGGGGATTCAATTCCAAAAACCCAAGCCTAGTGTTTGTAGTGCTTGTTGGGTCCTGGGAACAGTCAGAATTCTGTGTCACGTCTAGCACCTCTGAGCCTACCCAAGCACCTAGCGCACAAGGGTAGCCTTTTAAAAAGACAATTTCCATTGCACAGCCCTCTCCTTCGCTTTTCTCAAACCACTTCCCTGTTGAAGCTTGAATACCACTTCTTCAGCTATTTGATGTTCCGTTTTCAGAATTGCCACAAGTGTTTCCCTCAGTCTGGAGGTTTTCTCTTTCCCTACCTTGAACAGTCTCCTTCCGTCTTTGGACATTTCTCTTCCTTTTTAGACCAGTGTGTCTTCTTTCTGTCAGGGGTGAAGTCCCCCCTTGGGACACAGAGTAGCATTGTCCTGCTACATCTTGGGCCTCCTCCACTGGATCCTGAAGTCATTATCATTTTGCAAGAATTTCACTGACAGTTCCCAAGTAGAGCAGAGCTTAATGAATTGTTCTAGTAAGAACTAATCTGTCTACTTCCTTTCACTATCCCTACAATTGGATGAAATTTGGTTCAAATCAGGCAGTCCACAGTTAGACCTCTTGTGCCTCAAACGTCCACATGTCTGCCATCTGGGATCGGGGAGGATGACATAATTGCAAACTACACCATTAAGTTTGCAATTACCTATATGTCACTCACTACAACTGTACCTAATTTGGTTCAAATTGGTTAGACGGCCCACAAGTTAACCCACTTGCATCTCAAACATTCACGTGTCTGCCATCTTGGATCAGGGTGGATGACCTCATAACAAACTATGCCTTTGAGGCGTCCCTGTGTGTCACTCACTACAACTGTACCTAATTTGGTTCAAATCGGTTAGACAGTCCACAAGTTAGCCCATTTGCATCTCAAACATCACCACAGACTACGCCATTGGGGCATCCCTATGTGTCCCTATAGCTGCAGCAAATTTGGTTCTGATCGGTCAGGCAGTTCACAAGTTAGCCCACTTGCACCTCAAACATTATCTCGACTGTTGGGAATTCTCTCTGGTAAGAGATACCCTTCTATTACATCAGAGTGCACAGAGGCAGAACACAGCAGAGTCTGCCTAGGCATACGTGTATGCTGAGAGTAAAAGAAACTTGGCGCTAGTTCATAGTTTCAAATCAATATAAGGAGTCTTTTTTGGTGAACTCCATTCTAGATAGGAAAGTGGAGAGATAGGATCTCAAATCTATCTATCTAGCTGGATACAGAGAGATGGTTTCTGCATCTCTGCACACATGGTGCAGGGAGAGAGGAACATGGGTGCTGCAAGGGAGAAGAAAGGGAAGAGGAAGAGGAAGTGGCAAGGCAGGAAGTAAGTAAGTAAGTCCCTGAGAGTAGCAATCTACATATCAAAGGGATAGTGTCAGAGCAGTAGAGAAGGGATGACCAATGTCTTGACCCCTCTAGCCCTCTGACTCACTAGTCTGTCCCCCTCTGTCATTGAGACATGAGACAGCGCAGAGTCCTTCACTTCCAACATTGTCTTCCATCTTGAATCAGGGTGGATGACATCATCGCAAACTATGCCATTTAGGTGCCCCTACAACTGTTCCCGATTTGGTTCATATTGGTCCAGGCATTGCAGGGTTGATAGTGGAGGATGGACACACGGACACACACAGAGAATGCCGGGTGATCTCATAAGCCTACTGGATAGTAGGCTAAAAATGGAGGTGCACAGCCTGCCATCTGGAGGGGGACCTTCAAGCTCTGAACACCATACAAGCCATAAACACCAGGGCTATACCTGTTATCAAATACAGTGCAGGAATAATAGACTGGACCCAGGCAGAGCTAGAGACGCTAGATCGTAAGACCAGGAAAATCATGACCATCAATCATGCTCTGCACCCCCACAGTGATGTCGATAGGCTATACCTCCCTCGCAGCTCAGGTGGAAGAGGAATGCTGCAAGTCCATCAAACAGCAGAGGAGGAGAAAAGAGGCCTTGAAGAATATATCAAGCACAGTGAAGAAGATGCACTTCAAATGGTCAATAACGCAAAACTATTCAACACCAATGAAACAAAGCAGGTCTACAAGTAAGAACAAGTCAAGAACCAAGCAGAAAAATGGAAAAATAAGCCCCTGCATGGTCAATATTTGCACAATATAAGTGGAAAATCAGACATCACCAAGACCTGGCAATGACTTAAGAATGGCAACTTGAAGAAAGAAACAGGGTTTAATACTGGCTGCACAAGAACAGGCACTAAGAACAAATGCAATAAGAGCAAAAGTCAAAAAATCCACAACAAACAGCAAGTGCCGCCTTTGTAAAGAAGCAGATGAAACCGTGGACCACCTAATCAGCTGTTGTAAAAAGATCACACAGACTGACTACAAACAAAGGCATGACAAGGTAGCAGGGATGATACACTGGAACATCTGCAAAAAATACAAGCTACCGGTAGCCAAACATTGGTGGGACCATAAAATTGAAAAAGTTGAAGAAAATGAAGATGTAAAAATATTATGGGACTTCCGACTACAAACAGACAAACATCTGCCACACAATACACCAGATATAACTGTAGTCGAGAAGAAAGAAAAACAAGTGAAAATAATTGACATAGCAATACCAGGGGATAGCAGAATAGAAGAAAAAGAAATAGAAAAAATAGCAAAATACAAAGATCTACAAATTGAAATTGAAAGGCTGTGGCAGAAAAAGACCAAAATAATCCCAGTGGTCATTGGCGCCCTGGGTGCAGTTCCAAAAGACCTTGAAGAGCACCTCAACACCATAGGGGCCACAGAAATCACCATCAGCCAATTACAAAAAGCAGCTTTACTGGGAACAGCCTATATTCTGCGACGATATCTATAACAATTGACAATAAAATTCAGCCATCCCAGGTCCTTGGGAAGGACTCGATGTCTGGATCAAACAAACCAGTCAATAACACCTGTCTGACTGTGTAAAATAATAATAATAATAATAATAATAATTATTATTATTATTATTATTATTATTATTATTTAGTAATAGAACAGGAGAAGAGGCAAAGAGCGAACGTGCACAAACTAGCGTAAAACTAAAAGGGAAGAGGAAGATCGTAATTGCCATAAAACAGGTCTCAGTAAAACCCACACACACCAGCCTAAGAAATTGCCCAAAGCAATTACTAGAAAGAAAGTGGCAAAGGTACACTCAGATGCAGAAGTGAGGGGTCGTATTCTAATACTTCCAGGTATCATCACCACTAGCATGGAAAACCACATCTGCATCTTTGCACATTGCACAGCTGTTCAATTCAGGCTTTTTGAGTCAGGTTTTCTGCAGAATAAAAAGTAACAGGTGTTTCAATGGCACCGTGCAAAGAAGCCACAGGATGTGGAAATGTCATGCAGACATTTGCATGACAGACAACACCAGCCCTGAAGAGCTGCTGCCAGTCAGTGAGGACAATACTGAGCTAGCCTCTGGCCTTGTTTGGACAGAGCGCCAAACCAGAGATAAATGTGCCAGAGGTTTGAGTTGGTGATCGTCCAAAAGCACGGAACTGCGGTTTCATCGCCCAACCACGGTTCCGTTTGCGCTCCCAAACCTGAATTGGAACCCTCAGTTTGTAGTGAGTTTCGCTGCTGAAACCTGAGGTTAGAAGGCAGTGGTGTATTGTCCTGATTCTGCTGCTGCTATAACCTGGGTTTCATGTGCAAGCTCCTCCCACCACCATAGAGAGGCTGGCTCAGAGTAGCTCATAAATGTGTTAGTTCAAGGGCAACCACGTTTCTCTCTGGCTGCTTCGCGGAGCTGATGCTCTGCCCTCTGCCGTCACTTTGTTCCTCCTGCCACCGCCCTATAGGTCCTGCATTTAAAGGGAAGGAACGGGACTGGGGAAAACACACTTTCAATAAAAGAAGGAGAACAGACACACATGCAAGGAGCCCTTTCATTGACCTAGCACCTGATCTAGCCCCATTCCTGGGGCTCTCAGATCTTCTCAATGGCTTGTAGTTTCTTTGACCACAAAGGTGCAGGCGGGCGGGGGGACCAGACTGAGGGACATGTCTGAGGATCCCAGGGGAAGACACCAGTTGCCGGACCATGGAAAGGCAACTGGGAGCTGCTCGTCTGGAACAGATCTTATTGACTTCCTGGGGAGGGGAGTGGTATTATATTACGGCAGGCAAAGTATCCTGGGGATAGTTTCACTGTAACCAAGGGTGCCACCAGGCTTGCAAACCCGGGCAAAGCAATGAGAAAGACCCGACACAGTCTTGTCTTTGTGCCGACTTGCAGGGCAGGGGTTAGCCTTCTCATGAAAGGGCCAATCCATCGGAGAAAAAAAGAAACAGTAATGTGTTTCAGCTCTCTGTTTGACTGCACTCTCATGAGGTAAACCTTCCAACCATAGGGCCCCCCTGCTTTTGTGGGACTCCCAGCACCACTGGTTAACAATAGAACTCATACTCAGCACCTTCTTCCTTCCACCCAACAAAGCCAGTCTTAAAAGTGGTCTGGGTCGCTTCAGGTGTTTGAGTGGTTCTGGGTTAGGTGGTGTCAGGCCTTTGTTCGAGGACCCGGAAGAGGAGTGGGAGGCAGTGGATTTACCCGAGGATCCCAAGGGCCAGCTTTGTGATCAGAGTGAGGAGGCACTCGAGGAGGGCGTGGTGCTGGAGGCAGAGCAGAGTGACGGATCCCAGGAGGAACTCTCGCTGCCGGTGTTATCTCCCAGGGCACGCAGGCATAAGAAGCGGCGTGACCAAATCAGGGAGTCGAGACGCAGCAGTCACTTGCAGCGTGCACGAGACGGATTGAAGGCGGCTGATTGGGCGGAGCGCTGATTGATTCCGGCTGGCAACCTGCTAGAAATTCTGCAGCGTCACTTTGCCGCACTACCGGAGACAACTCATCAGACAGCCTTGATACCTCGCTCTGTGACACCTTAGACACGGGATCCTTGGAATCTGGTGAGTGATTTTGGTTGCGGGGAATGCAGGTTGAACTTGGTGCTCGGTAGTGATTTGTTCTCTCGGGCTTTTTACAGGTGCTGGATGAAAACCTCGTGCCTGCCTGAAAGAAGTATTGTAATCTCTTTGCCTGCTGCTGCGTCATAAATTATGGACGGCTCATCTAGTGTGGCAGGTTTACGACAGGTGGGCAGACAAGGAGAGATCCGGGATGAATCCTACATCCCAGGCTAATCAGTTCTGGCTGGGCCTGACACTGCGGTGAATGCAAACCAGCCACTGTGGAGCACTCTGGGAAGGGACACCCATGGATTTGAATGGTCCCTGGCTAGCCAGGTGACTGTGAGCAGAAAAACCGAGCATGGAGTTGCGTTGCAGGGAGAACAGATTCTTTTAATTGGTATTTATATTCTCGGTTCCTGGCAATCACTGGGACCAGGAGGAACGTTGCTGAGAGATGGAACTGAGAATGGAAGAGAGTTGGAATGGAAGAGAGCTGGTCTTGTGGTAGTGAGCATGACTTGTCCCTTTAGCTAAGCAGGGTCTGCCATGGTTGCATATGAATGGGAGACTAGAAGTGTGAGCACTGTGAGATATTCCCTTTAGGGGATGGAACTGCTTTGGGAAGAGCATCTAGGTTCCAGGTTCCTGCCCTGGCATTTCCAAGATAGGGCTGAGAGAGATTTCTGCCTGCAACTTTGGAGAAGGTGCTGCCAGTCTGTGTAGATAATACTGAGCTAGATGGACCTAAGGTCTGACTCAGTATATAGCCGCTTCCTATGTTCCAACTGTCAACCAGGCCAGGTGGTTAAAACGCCCTGCAGCCCACATGCATGTCTCTATGGCTAGGGACGCTCATAAAAGAGTGGTCCACTCCAGAGCAGGATCTGTCTTCATCACATCAGAGGGATCTCTTACGCAGCCAATGGTTGCAGCTTGAATAGTGTGCTGACGCTTTGGCAACAGTCTGGCGAGGCAAGAGGAAAGAAGCTTGCTGGGATGTCACCTGGCTGGACTAGGAACAGGGAGGGGATCCTCTGCCCTGAAGCTGGATGTTGCCAAACCGCAGTTGACCAGTCGTCTGCAGGACGATTCCCGGCTTCACAGATTAATCACAGCTTCATCTACCCGACATTTCACACTGTGTCCGAATGGGGCCTCTGACTCAGTATATGACAGATTTCTGTACATAGCTCTAAAGGCATCAGTAGGTATGGACCTTAGCTAACCAAAGCTGATTAGATACTGTAATTCAAAATATTCGTTTGATAGCCTCGGTGTGTGTTTGCTTCTGGAGATGGAGCCGTAGCTCAGTGGCAGAGAATCTGCTTTGCATGCAGAAAGCCCCAGGTTCAATCCCTGACAGCATCTCCAGCTAGGGGAGGGAAAGACCTCTGTTGGATACCCTGGGAAGCCACTACCAGTCAGTCTAGGCCATATTGAGTGAGGGCGTTCCTGGCCTTTTTTTTTTTTTTAGACAAGTGTACCACTTCTCTACACTATCACAAATCTTCACTACAAATCTTCACTGTATATTAGGGTTGTGCATTTTGTTTTGTTTTTCTGTTTTCTTTTGGCCCGAATCTGAAACACCCCCCCCATTTTGTTCTTTGATCAAAATCAAACAATCCAAAACACCTCAATTTTTTTTGTTTGAAATGGCAAAATCTTTTGTATTTTTTAAAAATGGCCCCAGGGCAAAACTAGTGGGGGCGGGGGTAGTGCCCAATGGGTGGAAGCTACCACCCAAATTTCAGAGGAATTGGGGAAAGGGCTGGTTTTTGGTGAATTTTTGAAGTTTAAGATTTTTCCCATAGGGAATAATGAAGGTTTCAGCAAAAGTATAGTGTCACATCAGGGGTAGGGGTGGGTGGGAAGGGGTGGACCAGTGCAGAGTAGGGTGGGTGGTAGTGCCCATATATCAGTATACACTGTACATTGTCACAACTCAGGTACCCCATAGAGGTTTTGTGATTATGAGATCTGGGCAGGACAGCGTGATCCTATCCAGTTCCCCTCTCATACATCCTCTCCTCCTGCCTAGTTGTTCTCTCACACACAAGTGAAACTTTGAAGCAGCACAGCTCCCAAAGCTTTTGATCACGTGAACTGCCTTTATATAAGGCGGCTGCTCATGTTCCTATCTATTTTCCATCAAGGGCCCATCAACAACCAGTGCTGAAGGCACCCCCTGGAAGCATCCCTGTTCCCAAGCTGCTTAGGTCTTCAAAAACAAAAAGGAGCCCTTTGAATTGGGCCCAGAAATGAATCCACGAACCAATGGAGACAAGACAACATCCAAGTTGGATGCTCTGTCCAACTGGTCCCGGTTCATATTCCGCACTTGGGCATCTGTGATGGAAGTGATGAGAGGGTAGCCTTTTTCGCTGAAATATATCTTCTTTTCAAAAGATGATATGGAAGAGAAACAGGGAGGAGGAGGAGGAGCTGGTCTGGTGGTAGCAAGCATAACTTATCCCCTTAGTTAAGCAGGGTCCACCCTGGTTGCATTTGAATGGGAGCCTAAACATGTGAGCACTGTAAAATATTCCCCTTAGGGGGTGGATCCGCTCTGGGAAGAGCATCTAGGGTTAGGGTTAGGGTTAGGGTTAGGCATATCCAAGACAGGGCTGAGAGAGATCCCTGCCTGCAACCTTGGAGAAGCCGCTGCCAGTCTAAGAAGACAATATTGAGCTAGATAGACCAGTGGTCTGACTCATTCTATGGCAGCTTCCTATGTTCCTATGTCTTGATTGCATGCACTTGCAGTGCCAGTCTTAATGGCATTTTCAAATGGATATCCGTGCAGATCTGCTGCAGGGTGCCTGCTAAAGTAAACACAGCCTGGGGGAACTTTGGAAATCCCCTTCTTGGGGGGATTTTGCATTTTAACATCCTTCATGCCCCCTGACATGCACTTTGTCTCTCCAATACAGTCAAACTAGGAATTCATTCTTGCCTTGTGTCTGTCTGTCTGCCTAAGCCGCCCACGCACCCATCCTTCGCCCAAGGTAGCCTTTCTTCTTGACACGCTAATGAGCTTACCCAGGCCAGGATTACAGGAGGATTCTGCCTCCTTTTCCAAGCAGTCTCTATTGTGACTCACTGACACATCGATATGCAGAACCGGCTGGCCAATTTCTAGGTGCACAAGAGAGCGAAAGAAGAACTGTGGTACAGTGGACGGATCGGGCAGGAAACAAGGCCTCCGCTCCGTCGCAGCAGTCTATATAAGTGTGAGCCTGTATCCGTTTCATTTCACTTTTATGAGTGAGCAGTTAAGATTATACCATGCGGGTAGGGAGTGAGGGGGAAATGAAAGTTTTATAGGAGGGAAATTCTATTTGTATAGTTTAGAAACTTTGTTCAGAATTATTTTTTTTAAATTATGAACAAGATCATAATTGGTCATATGGAATACAATACCAGTTGTAAAGTAGTCTGTTTCGCAACCCCTTTAAAAAAAATCAGACCCAGGCAGGCAGCAAAAACCAGAAGCTTTACCATACTGCTTCATCTTCTGTTGACTCTCAAACAGTGGCTGACATCCAGACAAACAGGAGAAGCACCGGTGTGTCTGAAGAGTTCAGCTGGCTCAGCTATACCCCTCACATGGGGATGGTGGTGAATGTTTATGACCTTCGCTTCTCCCAGAAGCACTCCATACATGTGAAAAATGTCCCTGAGGGTCATGCAAACCTCGGAGTCATATTCTGGGGTATTTTGCTGAGCATTTCTGGGGGGAGGAGAGGTTGGTGAAATTCTCTCATTCTCTCTCTCTCTCTCACACACACACACACACACACACGCTGTATTAGTCTGGAACTCTTCAGAAGCACCGGTGCTTCTCCCGTAATACTGGAATTTTCTTAGTCTGGATATCAGCCGACGTCTCCATCTTGTTTCATTTTTGCCTGTGGCAGGGAGGGCTGAAACAGAAACCAGAAGGGTGTGTGTGTGTGTGTGTGTGTGTGTGTGTGTGCATGCACATTTGTGTGGGTGCGCACATTAATGTGATTTTGAAAGGGAATCTACATTGTTATCATCATGAAGCTACCAAGGGGTTGTGAAAGAGGCCACAATACAGAGAGGATCTGCTTTGTTCTGCTTGGTGGCTTATAGCTAAAATCTGGAGAAGATGGCGGCAGCGCTGTACAGCCAAGCCGTTTTCCTTGATGCTGTCTATTTTCATCTGTGAAGTGTTAAGGGTGGGGTTGCAGGGGTTTATCAAGCTCCCAGGGAGAGGGGCACCATATGTTCCTGTTGCTGAGTTTGCCGGGTCACCAGCTGCACATGCCTACTGTAAACCATTTGACTTGCTTCTAGGTGCTCCTTGTGATCTGGCGCAAGTAACCTTGTTGTGTGGGCTTTGGTCATTGGCGCTGGGGATGATGGGAATTGTAGTCCAACGACAGCTGCAGGGCCAGAGTTGTGCAGCCCTGACCTGACTACTTAGATCTGGGGAAGTGATGGGATAGGGTTTAGCATCAAACCACACTGGGTTGGGTTCAACAACAGCATTTCTAGATTTCCCTGGATAGATGGTTCAGGTGTAGCGTCTTGACAATTGGTCAGAGAATCGGCTTGTCCGCAGGGCTGCTAAATGGGCAGACTATAAGCATCTTATCTAGCTTTGGGAGCTGTGCATACTCCCAGTTGCCAGCCATGTGCGAGTCAAGAGCAAGGTAGGAGGCAGGAAGCATGATCGTCTGCTAAGGCTCAGCTGGGTAGGATGGTTTTTCTCCTATCGCGTCCAGAATATGGGGACAGAACATGGCTAGGGCATGCTGCATGCTTGTCCTGCTCAGCTGATGATTAGTAGATGATCACGCTGCCCGCCTCCTACCTTGCTCTTGACACACACACACGAAAATTGGGATTGTGAGAACCAGTCCCGAAAGTGGGTAGGACCAGGCTCAGCCCAAAGGGTCCCAGCACCCCAAGCAAAGCCTGGTTTTAGTGTCCTCCACCCCCTCCACCCACGTGGGTGCCCGTGTACCCCTCCCTTTGCCCATGGGGACACCCGCCCAATTGGACAGTGGGGGCACAGACACCCCCCATTTGCCCATGAAGCAGGCACCTCCTGTCTTCTGAGTGGGCAGGCGAGCGGGTAGTCCCTAACACCCGCCTGACTGCCCTCTTGCCCTCCTTGCCCGCTCCTCCAACACTCCCATCAGAGTTAACCACCTTCAGCTGCCGCAGTGCATTATCATTCATTCATTCATTCATTCATTCATTCATTCATTCGATTTCTATATCGCCCTTCCAAAAATGGCTCAGGGCGGTTTACACAGAGAAATAAATAAGTAAATTAGATGGATCCCTGTCCCGAAAGGGCTCACAAACTAAAAAGAAACATCAGATAGACCCCAGCAACAGTCACTGGAGGTCCTGTGCTGGGGGTGGAAAGGGCCAGTTACTCTCCCCCTGCTAAATAAAAGAGAATCTCCACGTTAAAAGGTGCCTCATGGCCAAGTTAGCAGGGGATAATGATGTTGCCGCAAGGACAAGCAGGCCAGGAGAGTGAGTGGGCAGCCAGGCAGCTGATGGGGACTGCCCATCTGCCAGCCCATTCAGATGACCAGAGGTGCCCACCTGCCTGGGCGATGGGGGTAAGGGTGAAACAGCAACCCCTACAGGCTGGCACCTTAGGCCGCCTCCTCGTTCGCCTAGCAGGAGATCTGGCCCTGGGTAGAACACTTGCCTTATCCAGGTAATGGTGGTGTAAACATCCAAACCAACCAAGTGCTTGTGCCAACATGCTGTCAAGGACGTGGGACAGGGCCTTCTCGGTTATTGCCCCCAGACTCTGGAATGCTCCCCCGGTGGGCATCCACTCCTCGGTCTCCACCACAGCTTTCAAAAAACAAGTCAAATCTTGGCTTTCAACCCAGGCCTTTATATGGGTGTTGTTCTTGTTGCTGCTGCTCTGTATTTTATGGTCCGATTGTATATGTTTCTTTAACCTTTCAATTTAAATTTGTATTTTTATATTCCAATTTAATATTTGCATTGTGTAGCTGTTTTATAGTCTTATCTTGTTTTAAACATTCTGTAAACCGCCTTGAGATTGTTTTAATGAAAGGTGGTATAAAAATTTAATGCTAGACGGATAGATAGATAGATAGATAGATAGATAGATAGATAGATAGATAGAATGAATAAACATGGTGTGTGCAAGTGCGAAGGGGCTGTGCCAGCTATGAGTTGTTGCGCCATGCCAGGAGCTGCATTCCAGGCTAGCGCTGCGCAAACTTTGTGCAACTTTGAAATGTTGCTGAGCACTGCCATCTTTGGCTGTGGCACATTCTTGCACATGTTTTCTTTTCTTTTTAAATTTGTGCATGTTGTTTGATGCACAAGCACTTGGTGGATCTGGGTGTCATCTGATGCATGTTCCAAGAGAATACTTTTATCAGTGAGTTCTGTGTGTAGACAGCCCTACCAGGGTTTTTTGTTTGTTTGTTTGTTTGTTTAACAATACAGCCTTACAAGGGTTTGTTTGAACAAGAAGCTGGCACTGTTTTTCCCTAGAGCAGAAGTAGGCAACCTTGGCTGAGGTTTGAACTACAACTTCCATCATCCCCAGCCAGCAGCAGGGGATGATGGCAATTGTAGTTCAACAACAGCCGGAGAGCCAAGATTAGGAACCTAGGAAGCTGCCATATACTGAGTCAGACCGTTGGTCCATCTAGCTCAGTATTGTCTACGCAGACTGGCAGTGGCTTCTCCAAGGTTACATCATGCAGTCGTCTTTCTCAGCCCTGTCTGAAGATGCCAGGGAAGGAACTTGGAGCCTTCCGATGCTCTCCCTCCCTAGAGTGGCCTCATCCCTTATCTTATAGTGCTCACACATGTAGTATCCCATTCAAATGCAAACCGGGGTGCTTAGCAAAGGGAACAATTCATGCAAGAGCGTAGCTAGGGAAGAGGGGGCCGTGTTCACCCCTCTCTCTGACGGCCCTTCAAAGTGAGGGAGATAATGAAGAAATAGGGAGGGGTAGCACAGCAGGGAAATGCTCAACAAGCAGAAGGTTGCCGGTTCGAATCCCTGCTGGTACTATATCGGGCAGCAGCGATATAGGAAGATGCTGAAAGGCGTCATCTCAGACTGCGTGGGAGACGGCAATGGTCAACCCCTCCTGTATTCGATCAAAAGAAAACCACAGGGCTCTGTGGGTGCCAGGAGTTGAAATCGACTTGACGGCACACTTTACCTTACCTTAGAGCTTGGGGGGCCCTCAGGAGCTCGGGGGGGGGGGGGGCTGGGTTCTTTGAACCCATTCGCTCAATTATAGCTACACACCTGAATTCATGCTTGTTACCACCAGACCAGCAATCCTTGGTAGTTGCCTAGCCCTGCCCTAAAGGGTCTAATTGGGGCAGTCCAGAGAGGTCTCACAGAGGGGGTGGGGGGAGAACTTTCTCTTGGGGCTAATTTTTCCACTGGAAAATCGCTCGTCCCTGTCGAAATCAAGATTGGAGATTTGTGGGTCACTACCATCATGGCCCCTCTTGGGACAAATGCCGTTATCAGTATTTTGTTTTGCAAACAGTCTGCGAGCAATGCAAATGTGTGTGAGTTCTGGAAAACTCGAAATGCACAACCCAGAGTCAGTTTGGACAGTAATAATAAAGGTATTACCAGACTGTGGCCTTTAAATGTTTTTTCCTGACTTGTACCCATGAGTAAGCACCACTGAATCCAGAGAGGCTATTTAGTTGTGACTCACTGAAGTCCATGAAATTCAGTGGGATTCGGCGGTGACTAGGTTCTTTTCAATACAACCCTCCCAAGAGTTTACCAAGCTCTTTGTTAGCAATGCAAATGTTTTCTGTTAATTGGTAACTTAGCTAAAGCTCTGTCCAGCTAAAATGTCCTTTTCCATTCTTCCTAATGAAGTGTTTTGTGAAAGTCAAAAGCTTGCACATGCCTATCCTAACTGACTGTAGTTTTGTCCAGTGAAAGAGATTGTTATCCCCTCTTTTGTCTAGTAAAACCAATTATATTGCCTAGTTCTTGCTGATCACCAAGTAAACACTGCAGAATTTCCTCTGTCTCATTCACTGGCATACACACAGCACCAGCGCTTTGTGATCTGGCAACCTTAGTGTTCATCTCAGCCCTGGCTCTTGCTTGTCTTAAGGCTGGAAGCAGTACTTGTGTCACATGATTTATGTACACAGTCCAAGCTAGCAGGTCTCTGCCCCAAGGAGTTTACAATCTAAAACACAGATCCAGCAGAGGAAGGGGAGAGATGGAGGCTGGGTTCAAAGATAGGAAGAGCGTGGGGAAAAGAAGAAAACTGGAGGGTGGAAATTAGGAGTGGGTCCCCCCCACAATGTGGGGGGAAATCTGAACTCAGTCCTGGTACTGAAAACAAAGTTCTGGGTGGAGCCTTAATTCTAAGTATAGGTCTACGTCACAGAGCTGCTGCACAGCCCTCAGGGACCTATTTTTTGGGTGGCACAGAGGGCTTCCTGGGGGAGGGGAATTAGTAAAAAAAATCACCCCTTTCCTGGTGCAGTTAGTCTGGAACTGCTGTTCGTTTGCTCCTCTTGCTGCATAAGCACTTCCTTGCTCTGCACGTCGGCTAGAACTTATATTGCGCCAGGCTCTCCTGTTTTTTCAGGCTTTTAATTAGAATTAATTTTTAATAATTTCAAAAACTTGTTTTAATAACGATTTTATTCTATTTTTATTTTCATGTGTTTTAACCTGTGACTTTTAAATATTTGACATTTTATACACCACCTGGAGATGGACATATTGGGTGCTACAGAAATACGATATATAAAATGATAAATAATGATAAAATAATGTATGTCCAAGGTCCAAGAGGGCAGGTCCCTGCCCCAAGGAGTTTATATTCTGAACTTGGACACGATAGAGACAGAGATGGAGGAAGGAGGCTGTGCTGTCCTTAGGGCATGGCAAGCAGGGGGACCATCCCGGGCCCCGCTCTTTTAACCCCCATTAGAATTAACTGGAAGGGGGCCCCGCACTGGCTGATTGGCCCCGGGGCCCTCACCCTGCCCAGAGTTCTCTAAGGGCAGCCCTGGAAGGTGGTAAGGAGAGAGATGAAAGTAGGGGTGAAACAAGGGAAGAATGTGCGTTTATTTAACTTGCAGATATACTGGTAGATCAAGCCACCTAATGGCGCAGTGGGGAAATGACTTGATTAGCAAGCCAGAGGTTGCTGGTTCGAATCCCTGCACCTCTATCGGGCAGCAGCGCTATAGGAAGATGCTGAAAGGCATCATCTCATACTGCGTGGGAGATGGCAATGGGAAACCCTTCCTGTATTCTACTGAAAGAAAACCACAGGGCTTGACGGCACACTTTACCTTTATACTGGTAGATCTCTGGGTGATTTATTATTATTATTATTATTATTACATTTATATCCCGCTCTTCCTCCAAGGAACCCAGAGCAGTGTACTACATACTTAGGTTTCTCCTCACAACAACCCTGTGAAGTAGGTTAGGCTGAGAGAGAAGTGACTGGCCCAGAGTTACCCAGCAAGTCTCATGGCTGAATGGGGATTGGAACTTGGGTCTCCCTGGTCCTAGTCCAGCACTCTAAGCACTACACCATGCTGGCTCTCAATTTACAATACAGATACAATGAGATTTACAGTGAAAGGACTGTGAACTCAGTTCTGATACTGAAAACAAATGCTGGGGTGCAGTTGCAATTCTAAGTGTATGTCCAGCCCATGGAGCCACTGTTTTGGTTCTGGCTCCAGCACCCATGGTTTCTAGTAAAAATATATATAAAAAAATACCCCAAACAGAGTAGATCCTTCCAGCCCCTGGGTTTTGTCTGTCCAACAGAGCATTGGGACTAGTCTCCAGGGTTTCTCAAACTTGTCCCCGCTCCCAGATGTCATTGGATTACAACTCCCATCATCCCCAACCACAATGGCTGGGGGATGGTGATGGCCATTGGCCGTTGTGGATGGGGATGATGGGAACTGTAGTCCAACAGTGCATTTGAGAACCTCCGAATTAGGGGTGTGTGTGTGTCTGTCTGTCTGTCTGTCTGTCTTGCTGTGGTTACAGTTGCTGGGGAATCCACATATTCCCTCCATGCTGGTTTGTCTTGGAAAAACAAGTAGTTCATTAAAGAGGTACTTAGGACTGATTCACATGTGCACACCCATCCCTTGGTTTCGCGTTGCTTGGTGTGGAGGATCTGCCCCACTGTGCCACCATGTGCGACAGATCCACCCGTCCTGCTGCCACTTGCCACGGCCGGCTCTGTCTCAGCTAGCCCCGTGACTCTCAAGTTTATCCGCTGCCACCAAGTAGGCTTTTGGCTTACACTGGCCGGGTCCATTACAACAGCCTTCCAAACTTCTGTTGCACCAAACAAAAACTTTGGTTGAGTGGTGAAAAAGCTTTTAGGCATGAGGTGGAGAAAACTGACAGAACAGCGATTGCTTTCTAAATATAACAAGGAAGTTGACTTGTTTACAGAATAGCTCAGTTTAAAGCAGTAGATTCTATGAAACGTTTGGTACAACAACAACAACAGAATAAATGAAATGTGGTCAAATGTTGTCAAAACTTATCCAACTGACCTGTCTATCACTGGGCCATAACTCAGAGTCATCTGCTATCACTTCAGGGATTCCAGCCACTCTGGCTTTTCCCTAGTTCAGTCTTAGGTCCATCTCTCCTTTCCATTTCTGGGGGGTTTAGCCCCAGACTGTTTCTTCTTGCTGGGAGTTATTCACACATGGCTTCATGCTGTGAGGTAAATGTTGAGCGAAGCCACTTCGAATTACACTCGCGGCATTGAGGGAAGTAGCCCCTCCCCTCTGCTCTCAGGGGTTTTGTGTGTGTGCAGGTTCACATTGCATGCCTCCATTTTTTCCTTCTAGCCAAGGGTTGGTGGGGGCGGCGGAGAGAGATTTCTAAAGCCTATATCTGCTTGCCTAAAGAAGTTTCCCCTCTTATCATTTTAATGATTCTACGTCAGTGCCTCTCCCTATTTGCTTCGGCATTTTCAGAAAAAGTCGCTTGAAACCCGCATTTTAAAAACTCGGAAATACATCGAGATAAGCTAGAATTCGGAAGACAAAGCCCAATTTGTGTGCAGAGTGCTTCCAAAGCTCTCGGATGGACTTCAGGGTCCGTTGGGCTGGAGTGTGAACACACACACTCTCTTCCGGAGGAGATTTGGGGTAACAGCCCTGTCTGTAAAGCCTCCTGGAGGTTTTTCACACGTGGCTTTATGCTTCGGGGGTATCTGAAGAGTGAATCTTCTTCGCAGCAGATTCACAAGAGATTGACTTCGGGGATTAAATGGGACAGCCACCTGCATGGAGTCGGCTTATCTCTGCAATTGCTGTGATCTTTTTCCTATGTCACTTCCTACAGCTGGCTTGGGGCGGGTGTGTGTGTGTGTGTGTGTGTGTGTGTGTTCTCCAACCAATCACAGGCCAGATACCTTTTTGTTGTTGTTAGTTTGACAGAGGGAGCAAGAGGGAGAGTGTGCGGAGGAAGTTGAGGGTTAAGAAGCAGTCGTGCTTGGTAGTTTGTCATGGAGAGAAGGGGCTGCTGAAATCCACTGAAGCTTTTGTGCAGCTTTTTCTCTTTCTGCCTCTCTCTGCCTGTGCTAGGGGAGGGGAGCAGAATGAGGCTGGGGAGAGGAGGAGGAGGAGGAGGAGGAGGAGAAGAAGAAGAAGAAGAAGAAGAAGAAGAAGAAGAAGAAGAAGAAGAAGAAGAAGAAGAAGAAACAACTTCATGAAGGATTTTTCTGTTTGTGAGCTGAAAAGCTGTCATAGGTGTGCATCCTGGCTGGACAAAGATCTATTATTTACAGATCAGAAACTTTAGTGGGAAGCAGCAGCTATCCCCCCACCCGCTGCCCACTGAATCTTCTGCAGAAAATGTTTCCCCTGGTGTCTGCCATCCAACCTGCCTCTCTCCCCCGCCAGTGAGCACACACTGCCTTTCATGCTCATCCACTCTTCTTCTTGCTCCGCATCTTCTGAGGGGGGGGGCGCACTCGCTCGGCTTTCAGTTAGATTCAGACGGCGTTTTGCTCAGTGCTTGGGAGATGGGAAGTCATGATAGCTGGCACCCGAACTGAACTCTGTGTCCCCCGCCCCCAACGCTCGCAACTGCAAATCACTCGGAGCAGACAACACAGCTGTCAGACTCCCCTCCATTGTGTTTTGGAAAAAGCCGAATGACTGCCAATGGCCCCTCTACAAAAGCAGCGGGGAAGCTCAGCTTTAAAAAAAAAAAAAAAAAAAAAAGCTGCTGCAAATAGAGGATTTTTTCACCCTGGACATAATTCGGGCCAAGCAAGAATGTGCAGTAATTCTTAGTAATTCGGGGGAAAGCAGAGTTGGGTGCGTACTCGTCTCTGATAGCCCACGGGGACATCGAAGTAAACAAAACTAATATGTGGACTGGCACACTTTAATCCGGAGTGGATTTGAATTAAAAGCTATGTCTGGAAAACCTCCAGGTGAGTGATTTCAGCCCTTTAGAGGGTTTCCACTCTCTGCTAGCAATTTCCCAGCTCTTTCCAAAGCCCCAGCTCTCAGACAGTGCCCGTGATTCTTCGGTTCTGTGCTT
The DNA here is from genome assembly GCF_027244095.1 of Hemicordylus capensis. Lineage (NCBI taxonomy): Eukaryota > Metazoa > Chordata > Lepidosauria > Squamata > Cordylidae > Hemicordylus > Hemicordylus capensis. The sequence goes on along the minus strand of NC_069662.1, from coordinate 9,072,702 downwards.
TTTCCTCTAGACTGTATCTCTTTAGCTTTGACTGCACTCTGAACGGACTCTGAACTGCACTCTTCACTTCTCCAAACTGTACTGAACACCACTGAAACTCTGCTGAAGCAGCCGCCTATATATACACACACCCAAATTTCCCTCCTATACTTTTCAAAATACTCAGTCAGGATCACTAAAATTCCCTCTATTTTTCAAACCATGACCAATAATCTCTAGCCTCCCTTTCCCTCCAAAACGAAAAATGTCAAATGGTTCTCTCTCAAAACCAAAACTACAGGATATTTTAAGGAGAGGAGAGCTGGTCTTGTGGTAGCAAGCATGACTTGTCCCCATAGCTAAGCAGGGTCTGCCCTGGTTGCATCTGAATGGGAGACTTGATGTGTGAGCACTGCAAGATATTCCCCTCAAGGGATGGAGCCGCTCTGGGAAGAGCAGAAGGTTTCAAGTTCCCTCCCTGGCTTCTCCAAGATAAGGCTGAGAGAGATTCCTGCCTGCAACCTTGGAGAAGCCGCTGCCAGTCTGTGAAGACAATACTGAGATAGATAGACCAATGGTCTGACTCAGTATATGGCAGCTTCCTATGTGTCCTATGACAGCAGCCATGAACTTTTGGCCCTGTCAGCTTTCTTCATACAGAGACTAGCAAGGCAATTCACAACGTATCTACAAAAAGAAGAGGTTTAGGCCTTGTTCCTTCACACATGGTCACTGAAACCCTTGAGGACTGACATCTGCATGTGTGAACGGACTCCACTGCAAAGCCCTGCGCTCCTGGGAAACATCTTTCTGGGCTGTTTGAGCTGTCAAGGCTCCTTCACACATGCAAGCCACCACTAGAAGCTGCAGTCCACAGGAGACAAACATGCACATGTGAACAGGGTCAAATGTACTCCGTGTCTGTGCAGGTGGCCATTGCATCCCTTAATCGTTCCCCTGCCGGTCTGTGCATGTGCGTATTGCACAACATGCAGAGATCTTATTTGTTTGTTATTTCTCTGTGTAAACTGCCCTGAGCCATTTTTGGAAGGGCAGTATAGACATTGAATTTATTATTATTAATTATTATTATTATTATTATTATTATTAATAAATAATCTCAGCACAGGAAGAAGGAGCGACAAAACAGCAGAAGCCAGATGACGTTCCAAGGAGGCCACAATGCCAGAGCTGGAGGAAAGACGTGCCCTCACAGTTCCTCCCAAGCACCCCCTTAACACCCCCTTGGATTATTGCTTCTGACAGATGGCGGCAGATTAACAGAGAAGAAAATCCGCGCCGCTCTTGCAGGTCTGTGGGGGTGGGCAGCTCAAGAGCTCTGGGCCACACAGGAAAGGGAAGAGACCAAGGCGGTTATATATGTCAGATGAGGTGGGCGTTGGGGGGAGAGAGCAAGCCAGAGGGGTAAATTCTGCTGTCAGCAACCGGCTTCAGAGAGAGCTTCAAAACAAGTTGGAATTGTGGGAGAGGGAGAAAGAAAGAGAGATGTTGCCTCTACACACATTTGTTCCCGCTTCTAATCCTCTGCCTCTAGTAAATCACTATCCTCATCATGTTGTCCTTGTTTTTGCCCTTGGCTCTGGTGAGGGAGAGGATATTCTCCCTTGCTTACTAAGCTCTTGTAGAATCATAGAATGTTGGAAGGGATCTCGGAGGTCATCCAGTCCAACCCCTTGCTCTGGGCGGGAAATGGCTGAGGCATCCCTGACAGATGCCGATACAGGCTGTGTTTGAAAACCTCCAGTAAAGGAGTTGCCACCCCTGCATGAGGCAGGTGGCGGCTTCTCTCTAAGGGAGAGGAGAGCTGGTCTTGTGGTCGCAAGCATGACTTGGCCCCTTAGCTAAGCAGGGTCCACCCTGGATGCAAATAAATGGGACACTAGAAGTGTGAGCACTGTAAGATATTCCCCTCAGGGGATGGAGTCCCTCTGGGAAGAGCAGAAGGCTCCAAGTTCCCTCCCTGGCATCTCCACGATAGGAGAAGATTATGAGAGAGATTCCTGCCTGCAACCTTGGAGAAGCTGCTGCCAGTCTGTGTAGACAATACTGAGATAGATAGACCAATGGTCTGACTCAGTATATGGCAGCTTCCTATGTTCCAGGTTGTTCCACGGTCAAACAGCTTTTACAGTTAGGAAATTCTTCCTCGTGTCTAGCCTAAATCTGACCCCTGCTAACTGAGCAAAGAGATGCCTTTTAAAGTGGTGATTCTCTTATATTTAGCAAGGGGAGAGCAACTGACTGTCAGATATTTCAAAGTGGCCATCACATCTCCCATTAGTCATCTCTTCTCCAGGGTATATGTACCCATGTCTTTCCTCTCCCTGTTGGATCACTCAAGGCATATTTTATTGTCTTTTGCTACCAGGTCTGTTTTAAAACAGATCTATCTTCTTTGTCCCAGAGGCAATGGTTTACATATGGCACTGGTTGTGGGTCCATAAGAACTTATTTATTTCCAGGCTTAGCAAGCATCTCAGAGGCACAGAAGCAAGCACACAGGTGGTGCAGGCAACAGCAACAGTGAACATTCCAGCCCCCAAAGTTATCAGTGGCGAGCACAGGGAAATCCAAAATGTTTCCTCCATAGATGTCCGAGTCCTACCTCTGTTCCTGTCTTTTCATTCCAGGCCGGGTTCCCTCCGCGTCGCCATGGCGCTGCTTTTGTTAGATGAGACATCCGGGGACCTCCCAGTCCGAGACACCAACCAGAAGCCCTCAGTGATTGCAGCCATACAAGGTCCAGACTCTCGCAGGAAAGGGCGGTTTGTGGGCGGCAGTTGCAGGGTAGCATTTAGCTACCACAGTTGTGTTGTTGGCTTTTGAAACATCACCAGCTTCACAATAACCCCTGCTACCTTGGCAAAAAGGCATCTTTTAAAATGGTGGCGCTCTTATTCCCTATTTACCCGAATACAAGATGACTCTGAATTTAAGATGTGCCCCTTTAAAAAACAGACGTTCAATACAGGTTATACCTATATTTACCCAAAAGGAAGACGGCTCTGAATTTAAGATGCTCAGTCCTCGGGGACATATTTTTGGGTGGCACAGAGGGCTTCCTGGGGAAAGGAAGGGCGTCAAAAATGGCCACTCCCACACTGGTGCAGTTAGCTGGGAAGTTCGGTTCGGCTGCTCTCTCATTGCTCTCGTGCATCCTTGCGCGGTATCTCACCCTCTATTTATATTATTATTTCTTGTTTACACAGTCAGACAGGTGTTATTGACTGGTTTGTTTTATCCAGACATTGAGTCCTTCCCAAGGACCTGGGATGGCTGAATTTTATTATCAATATTGTTGTTGTTATAGATATCATCGCAGAATATAGGCTGTTCCCAGTAAAGTTGCTTTTTGTAATTGGCTGATGGTGATTTCTGCCAATTACAAAAAGCAACTTTACTGGGAACATCCTAACCCTAACTCTATGTTGTTGTTGTTGTTGTTGTTGTTGTTGTTGTTGTTATTTTACTGCTTTTCAACAAAAAAGCTCTCAAAAAGCTCACAGGAAAATGAATAAGACATTTCACTGTCCCGAACAGGCTCACAAGCTACAAAGAAGCACAAGAGAGAGGCAGCAGCAGCCACCACCAGAGAAATGCTGTGTTGGGGATGGACAGGGACATTACTCTCCTTCTGCTAAACAGAAGACAGCCACCACTTTAAAAGGGGCCCCTTTACCCAGTTAGCAAGGGTTAAACACAGGTTCCACCGAGATTTGAACTCGGATCACTGGATTCAGAGTCCAGAGTGCTAACCATTACACCATGGAACCTTTGGGACAGGGAGCCATCTTTTCCTATATAAAATGCTTTGATAATTTTTTGTTGTTGTTGAAAAGTAGCATACACACAATAATACGAATAAGACTAGTGCTAATAATAATGGCTGGCATTAAGATTAATGTGCCACTAGTGCAAACCTGTTTTCACCTCCAGCCCTTGAGGCTGCGGATGACAGGAGCTGTACGTGCAAGAACATCTGGGGACCCGAGTTTGAGAACCCCTGGCTCAACCCTCGCCTCCCTCTCTGCTCCTTCTCTCCTCTAGACATCACATCTTCTACTGCCCTCCCCATGAAAACTCCTGGACTGAAGACCCGGACAAAAGGTGAGAGGTTGGGCTTTATAAACTACTGGACCAGTTAATATGCAGTGGTGGTCCAAGACCTCAATGCACCTGCGGCAGGGTGCCAAATGCTGGTCCCCTCTTGCCCATGCCACCCCCCCTCCGTTTCCTCGCCTTTATTTTTCTTTGGCAGCAGGTGACAGAGGGAGGCAGCAGGGGGCATTTTGCCACCCTGCCAGCACCCCAGGAATCTGCCGCTTGAAGCAACTGCCTCACCTCACCTCATGGAAGGGCCGCCCAGCTACTATGCAATGGACAAACTATGGTTTGATCACCATAAATGGGCAGTAAGCAGCTTGCGCACCCGTCTCACCATGTACCTTCCGCTTTCCTCTATTTCGCGATTTGAACCAACCATCCTTGCCAAAATGGGTCTGGCAGTTGATTTTTCCCATAACTGATGCTGTCGTTCCTTTGCTCCTCTTTCTCCTCCTCCCTAGGATCAGGCTCACTGGCAAGGACTCGGCGCCAGATAAACCGGGTGAGCCGACTGGAGCTGGAGGATGGCTTTCTACGGCTTCATGATGAAAATCTTCTGCTCAAAGAATTTGCCCGGAAGCAGGAGGACCGGATCAAGCGGTATGGTGGCAGGACCATTTATTTATTTGTTTGATGATGATGATGATGATGATGATGATGATGATAATAATAATAATAATAATAATAATAATAATTTATTATTATTATTATTATTATTATTATTATTATTATTATTATTATTATTATTAAAATAGCAGATATTGATATACCAGTTATACATATTCTGATTGTTTAAACCAGGACTGCACAACTTTGGCCCAACTTTGGCCCTCCAGCTCTTGTTGGACTACAACTTCCATCACCCCTATTGGCCACTGTGGCTGGGGATGATGAGAATTGTAGTCCAACAACAGCTGGAAGGCCGAAGTTGTGCAGCCCTGATTTAAATCTATCCTTTAAAAAAATGGGAATATTAAAATATTTTTTACAAAACAAACTAAAAACGGGGAAATACCCTCTCCCTGCAATAACTTTTTCTCTAGATGACATATGCTCTGTTTTCTCCATCTTGTTTTGAATTATGCCTCTTTGAAATCCTTCACGATCCTTGTAGCTCTCTGCTAAACTCTTTCCAACTTGATCAGCAGTGAAGTCCAAAATTCCATACAGGGGCCATTTCGAGATGATCACAGATGTGGGATCTACAAAGCATTTGCACAAGTCCCAAGTGTGATTCTACTCACTCTACAGATACTCCTGCAGACTTCTGAATTCTTTCCTAGCGGGATCTTACCCTTTGTACACACCAAGCAGGAATCTTGCACAATTTCCACAGTGCCACCTGCTGGCCAGCTCTTGCGCTCTGAGAAAACCTGCCCCTCTCATTACCACTTTTGTGAAGACCAGGGGAAAGGGGAGGATTCTTCTGGGAAGGCAAGAGTTGGCCAGCAGGTGGCGCTGTGAAAATTGTGCAAGGCCTCTGCTCAGCATGTGGACAGTGGGTAAAATGGCACTCAGAGGAAGTGCTGAAGCCTGCAGGCGTTTCTGTAGGGTAAGATCGCCCTTGGAACTTGCTTTATAGATGCGGCACTTAATTCCCATCTGGAAATAAGGAGCCACTAGGGCCAAAGAGAGCACTGCTATTATCTTTTTGGAAATTCTGATCTCTCTGTGCTTCCCCAGGATGGGCACCAAACTGTCACGGCTCAGCCACGAGCGAACCTCAGTTGATGGCAGACCTGGAAGCTGGGTCCGGAGCTCTGGCCGGAATTTGGACCTGGAGGAGGACCTGGAAGACACACATGAACAGGTCCGGGCACTGGAGAGGCGCAACGAGGGACTGAAGAGCCGCCTCCTCTTCTACAAGCAGCAGCTGCAGCTGCAGGCCTGTGGCCGCCACTGCCCGTATAGCCATGTCTCGCCCAAGGTCGACACGGGACTTCGGCGGGCACAGACTGCCGCGGGGCGAGTTCCCGAGAGGCTGCGCAAAGGCAAGGAGGGTTTGGGTGCCTGGTGGGTGTGGGGAAGCCCTTGGCCGAGCAGTGGTTGCAGGATGTTGTGAAGGCACGCACGGTTGACCTCATCTGCTCAGCCTCTTTGACTCAGCAGGTCAGGATGGCCGAGCGGTCTAAGGCGCTGTGTTCAGGTCGCAGTCTCCTCTGGAGGCGTGGGTTCGAATCCCGCTCCTGACAAATCTGTCTTTTGGGGGGCTGGGCCGTAGCTCAGGACAGAGCCGTGAGCTTCACTCTTTTTCAAGCGGGGGCCACTTGGGCAAAAAAAAACCTTCCGTGCGAGAGCCGTTTTCCCCACGGCACTGACCCCTCTGCCCAGCACTGTGCTTTCCTCAGTGCTGGGAGGGCCCTTTCAGGGCGACAGGGCCTTCTTTGGAGAACGCAAGGAGGAATGCTCTGGGAAGAGGGAGCCTCCCCAGCACTCTGTGCATGCCTTCCAAGACGGCACAGGGGCTCAAGAGGGCTCCGTTTCCCTTCAAGGAGCCTTCTGGGCACTGGGCAAAACTCAAGCACTGCATGGTGCCAAGGGGCCTATGTAGATTATTCAGCTTTGACTGAAACTGCACACAGACCCAACAGGGGCGCACCTAGGCAATTTTGCTGCCTGGACCGCGAGGCCCCTCACTCTGCCACGAGGCCCCCAAAACCTACTTTTCCGGGGCCTCCTTCCGCGCCAAACCTCTATGTTTTTTTAAAAAAATTACAGCCGCCACACAGCTGAGGGGTGGCTGCCGGTGCTGTGTGTGAGCCCAGGGCAGCAGTCATAGGAAGATAGGAAGCTGCCATATACTGAGTCAGACCCTTGGTCCATCCAGCTCAGTATTGTCTTCACAGACCGGCAGTGGCTTCTCCAAGGTTGCAGGCAGGAATCTCTCTCAGCCCTATCTTGGAGATGCTGCCAGGGAGGGAACTTGAAACCTTCTGCTCTTCCCAGAGCGGCTTCATCCCCTGAGGGGAATATCTTGCAGTGCTCACATATCAAGTCTCCCTTTCATATGCAACCAGGGCAGACCCTGCTTAGCTTAAAGGGACAAGTCATGCTTGCGACCACAAGACCAGCTCTCCAAGCTGGGCTGAGCACAGGTCCAGCGTGACACTCTGGCTGCCACTGAGGGGTGGGGGAGAAGGACTGCTGGCCGGGGCTCAACCCCCCCCCCGGCAGCCATCCCTCAGCCACTGAGAGGCGGCTGGTGCCTGGCCCGGCCCCGCCCCACATTAGCCACCACCAGGGAGCATTGGGTTGCCCCCCAGCGCTGGAGGACCGGGCCAGATCCCTGAGGTGTCTTGTGCTAAGAGCACCTCTGAGACCCAATGGTGAGCCCAGCATGGTGTAGTGGTTCGAGTGCTGCACTAGGACCGGGGGGACCAGAGTTCCAATCCCCATTCAGCCATGAGACTTGCTGGGTGACTCTGGGCCAGTCACGTCTCTCTCAGCCTAACCTACTTCACAGGGTGGTTGTGCGCAGAAGCTAAAGTATGTAGTACACCGCTCTGGGCTCCTTGGAGGAAGAGCGGGAGATAAAAATGTAAATAAATAAGAAATAAAATAAACTATTAGTCAAGAGCCACAGTTTGGCGGGATGGGGCAGCCGCTGCCCCCCAGGCCTTACAACGAAGAACACTGATATAGAGTATCTGTTTCGCATGCAGAAGGTCCCAGCATCTACAGTTAGGGCTGGGAAAGACCCTTACCTGAAACCTTGGAGAGCTGCTGCCAGTCAGTGTAGACAATACTGAGCTGGATGGACCAAGGGTCTGACTCAGTAGAAGGCAGCTTCCTATGTTCATAGGTGAGCCCCAGTGAGGCAAGGAGGGGACCATGAATCCTGTCACTGCCATAGGAAGATGTTTGATAAGTGTTGGTGGTATCGTGGTCCGCATAGCTGCCTTCCAAGCAGTTGACCCAAGTTCTTTTTTTTTTTAAACTTCATTTTTATTAGTTTTCTGCATACCAATGTGACTTCCCGTTTACCTTTCAACCTAGTTATACTGAAACATCCATATTTGCTTTCACGTAAATATTTTCTTCAAATTTATTTATCTAGTTATTATGTCCTAGACCTTGTTTTCATCACCATAATAATCTTTTAGTTTCGTTACTATGACAAATTCCCCAACTTTTATTTTTACATTTCAACCCCCGTTAATAAATCCAAATTCACATTGTTTTTCATATGCTGCAAAAAGAGTTTCCAAAGCAGCTGACCCAAGTTCGCTGCCCAGTCAACACACCCTGTAACTGCATCTTGTAGTCGTGGCTGAGTGGTTAAGGTGATGGACTCGAAATCCATTGGGGTCTCCCCGCGCAGGTTCGAATCCTGCCGACTACGTGTGAACAGTGCCTTTTGGTGGGGCCACAGCTCTGTAAAAGAGCATCTGCTTTGCATGCAGAAGGTCCCAAGTTCAATCCCTGGCAGCATTTCCAGGTAGGGCTGGGAGAGACTGCCTCCTGAAACCTTGGAGAAGTGCTGCCGGTCAGTGTAGTCAATATTGAGTTAGCTGGACCAAGGGTCTGACTCAGGATATGGCAGCTTTCTGTGGTGCTATGATTTGCATTTCAGGAGTCTGCTCATCTCTGAGCCATGGAGGGTGGGGATGGTAACAGCTCCTCTTCATTTCCTTCCTCGTTCAACAGGGATGCGGGTGCGAGGGCCGGAGGTCAGATCCACCCAAACAGCCCCTCCAAGATACGGGGATCAGATTCCAGAAGGATCCCGAACAGAGACAGAGAGACTGTGAGTCTGGTCCGCTCACTCTACCCACAGCCTTTGGGGCACTGGGGTTGGTCCATCAAAGTTTGGGGTGGGGGGGCGGTTCAGGCTGAGCCATCCCCAGAACCAGCTTGTCTTGTTTCGAGAGGTCCTAGGAAAGAGGTGGCCAGCCTGAAGCTTTCTAGCTGTCATTGGACTACAACTCCCATCATCCTAGGCATCGTGGCTGGGAGTGATGGGAGTTGTAGTCCAATGACAGCTAGAAAGCCTGAAGTTATCTCTGCCCAAGGGGAAGAAAACAGCAGTGTGGTATAATGGTAAGTGCTGGAGTTTTTCTAGCTGTCATTGGACTACAACTCCCATCACTCCCAGCCACGATGCCGGGAGTGATGGGAGTTGCAGTCCAACAACAGCTGGAAAGCCTGAAGTCATCTCTGCCCAAGGGGAAGAAAACAGCAGTGTGGTATAATGGTAAGTGCTGGAGTAGTCAATGGCAGAGACCTAGGTTCTTAAAATCCTCATTAAGTTATAAAGTTCACTGGGTAACCTTGGGATAGCTGTGTGCTCTCTCTCTCTCCCTCTCCCTCTCCCTCTCCCTCTCCAGCCTACATTGCAGGGTTGTTGTGAGGATAAAGTGTGGGGACAGACGCGTGAGTGAGAGAGACTCAGAAAAGAATATTCTCCTATTGGAATTTCTTCCATTACTCTTTTCCTAGAAGGGATGAGAATGACTCAGATAGGTATTTTCATCCTTTCCAGGTGAAGAGGAGCCGGAACAAAATCAAATTGGGGAATATTCTTTTCAAAGTCTGTCCAATCATGTTGCCATCCTGAGCTCTTTGGAGGAAGAGCAAGATTTTTTTTTTTTTAATGCAATAAATATAATATTCTCCTTTCCTGGGATACAGCAGGGGGATCCAGGAAGAGGTCACCACCAACCCCTTCGTATTTTCTCAGGGAGAGATGGTACCCAAAATGAACAAGGGGGTGAGCTCCTTTTGCTTTGCACTTCCTTTCAGAAGCCACAGTCTAGTGCTGGCAGAGTTGGACCCGGACCCCGAGTCGCTGAGTTCCACACAGGGCCGAGAGACTGATCCAGAAAGCACCCGGTCCCAACAGCGCCACCTAGAGGCCCAGGAGCGCCGGTACAGCTCCTTCTCCTAGTAGTTCGTTGAAGGCAGGGGTTCCCAGATGTTATTGGGCTATACTCTTATTGGGATGGCTGGGAATGTTGGGAATTGTACTCTGACAACATCTGGGGAACTAAGCTGAGGAACCTCAGGTTTAAGGCACTCCTAATTCCTCTTCTCTTCTCATTGGAACCATGGAATCAGGAAGGAAACAGTTTCCTAAGATTCTGAAGTTTGCATTTCAGTTCTTGATTTTGGAATACAAAGATTGTTATCTAGTACGAACATCTCAGGTGGGTCAGACCAAGGCCTATCTAGTCCAGCATCCTGTTTCCCACAGTGGCCCACAAGCAGGAGATGAAGGTATGCCCTCTCTCTGATGTGGCTCCCCTGCAACTGGTATTCAGGGACACCCTTCCTCTGAACCTGGAGGTAGCCTCTAGCCATCAGGAGACTAGTAGCCATAGATAGACCTGTCCTCCATGAATTTGTCTAAGCCCCTTTCAAAGCTATCCAAGCTAGTGCCCATCACTACATCCTGTGGCAGAGAATTCCATAGATTAATTATGCTGCTTGTAAAAAAAACTTCCATTTGTCAATCCTAAATTTCCTGGCAATCAGTTTCAAGTAATAACCCCTGATTCTACTCTTGAGAGAGGGAGGAAATTTTCTCTCTCTCCACACCATGCATAATTTTATACACTTCAATTGTGGTCCTGCTTTGTCTCACCTTTCCAAAAATGGCAAATGCAGTTCACTGAAAAAAAGTGACTCACCTTGGGGCAAGAAATTCCAATGTCATCTGTACACTGATGGGGTCTGAGCTCCCTAAGAAAGAGATCTTGGGGTCGTGGTTTAATGAAAACATTAACCCAGTGTGTGGCTGCTGTGGAAATAGCAAATCCCATGCTAGGGATCATTGGAAAAGGGATCAGAATAATGCTGCAAGAATTAAGAGGATATCAATCCAGATTTCTGCAAGTAAATATGGTTTAGCAGAGATTGCTAGAAAGGTGTGTGGTAGCTCAGTTGTAGCACATCTGCTTTAAAGGCAGAAGCAGGGGCATAGCTAGGTTGGAGTGGGCCCAGAGACGAGATTTTTAAATGCCCCCCCCTCACTGCTTTCCTCTCTTTCTCCTGGCCCGATGTCTCTGCTAACTATCCCAACTAGTTACAAGGTGTAAATAACAGCAGAACCAACTAATACAAGGACTGATATTTCAAAATAAGAATGCTGCCTGGAAATACATTTCACTGAATACACACATGCACACTTCACAATATATAGTGATATACATTGAATACTATATCTTTGTGCTACTTTTAATGCCTAGAACACACTAGAAACACTAGAGGTAAGAGTATTTATGCTGCTTAGCTAGATAGATGCTAAGATATCATGAGCTAGATAGATGGGGAGCTGGGACGATGATCATGTGACTTGCCTCGGGGGGGCCTCAAGGCAGCGGGCCCCGAGACAAATGTCTCCCCTTGCCCAATGGTAGTTATGCCCCTCAGCAGGAGGCCCCAGGTTCAATCACTGGCATGAGAAGGACTCCTGCCTGGAACCTTGGGAAGCTGCTGCCACTCAGTGCAGATAATACTCAGCTGGATGGTCTGACTCAGTATAAGGCATAAGAACAGGCCTGCTGGATCATGCTCAAGGCCCATCTATTCCAGCATCCTGTTTCGCACAGTGGCCCACCAGATGCCGCTGGAAGCCACAGGCAGGAGTTGAGGGCGTGCCCTCTCTCCTGCCATTGCTCCCCTGCAACTGGTACTCAGAGACACACCCTTGAGGCTGGAGATGGCCCACAGCCCTCTGACTAGTAGCCATTGATAGACCTCTCCTCCATGGAGTCATCCAAGCCCCTCTTAAAGCCATCCAGGTTGTTGGCCGTCACCACATCCTGTGGCAGAGAGTTCCACAAGTGCAGCTCCTTGTATTCCTACAAAACTGATTAATGTTCTTCTGTTCTACAAAACTGACTTATGTTTTGCCATTTGAAGTTTCTGGCCCAAAGGTTTTCATGGTGGTGGGGGGTTCATGTCTAGCACTGGTTGCTTTCTCCATCACAGTCTATCTGCCTGTCTGCTTTGATCTACCAGAGTTGCCATCCAGGACAATGTGGACCTGATCCAGCTGCAGAAGCTTTTAAGGTCGAAGAATTCGGAACTGGCAGCAACCAAAGCCCAGTTAGTTGGTCTGCAGGAAGTGAGTCCTCCTCTTATTCCTTGTCCTTTTGCTTATTTCCCTTTATTTTATTTTATTTTATCCCTCCCCCCATATTTTTCTTAGTTTCCTTAAGTCCTTTTGCTTATTTCCCAACATTTTTTAATTTTTAATTTTAATTTTATTTTTTTATCCCCAACCTATATTTTATATTTTTCTTATTTTCCTTAAGTCCTTTTGCTTATTTCCCAATATTTTTTAATTTTTTATTCTTTTATTTTTTATCCCCCAACCAATATTTTATATTTTTTCTTATTTTCCTTAAGTTCTTTTGCTTATGTCCCATACCACACTGCACCATGTACAGTCTCATTCTTGCCTGAGTCACACATACGTCACTGGCAAAGTGACAGGGCGTTTCCCAGTTTGAACTTAGGGGCCTTCTGCAAGCAAAGCAGATGCTCCATCTCTGAACTACAGTTCCTCTCTCCACTGATCTATGACCCAGCATCAGGTCTTTTCTTGGGTGACATCCCTCTGTTGACCGCCCTCCCCAGTTCTGTATGCCTGGCACCTATACTTACGACCTTTTGGTTCCAAGTAAAAATATTTTTATTCACCCAGGTATTTTAGTTGGGGGTGCTTTACTTTGGCTGTCTTTGAACTCAACCATAGCTTACTTTAAAGCAGGGGCCTCAAACTGAGTCCCCAGGTGTTAGTGGACTACAACTCCCATCATCCCCAGACACAATGGCCAAAGGCATTTTCTGGAATCTCTTTCCCCATCCCCCAATAATTTGTCACTTTGCTTTATCTCCCCTAGGTTTATGAAACTCAGCTTCAGCAGGTAACTTTTCTCTTTCTGCTTAATCGTATTAGTGGGATTTGAACTCTTTTCTCTTAGGCTACACAAGGCTCTAGGCCTCATTGGTCTTTCCCTTCTCCTTTGCTCCACCAGAACCAAGAGACGCTGAAGTCTACCAGCCAAGCCTTGCTGGCTCAAGTCGAAGAGCTCAGCGCCCAACTCAAGGAGGAGACCCAGAAGGTGACGGCGTTGGAGACCCAACTGGAGATCCTTTCGTCATCGCAGGGAGCATTGGAAGATGTAAGGAGTCGTAGAGATTACCCCAAAGACCCTTGATGATAGCCGAAGTGCTTATGCCAATGTGCTGTGCAGACAAGCATGTTACGCTAGCTAGTTGCTCTCTGTCAGGAGCTTGTGTTCCTCTACTGGCCATGCACAGGGGCAGACAACCTGGGCTATCCTCCAGATGTTGTTGAACTACAATTTCCATCACTGTGGATGGATGATTGGAGTTGTAGTTCAGCAACAGCTGGAGAGCCAAGGTTACCTGTCCCAGCACAAGGACAAACGTCTGTGCGCTAGTGCAACAAAATGCAGAACTTGTGGTGCACCTCCTGCTGGCAGATCTCTTCATCTGTTTACCTTGCACAGAACGTTTGTGCAAGAGCACAATAGGAAAAGTGGAGAGGGGCCAGCATCAAAAACTGAACTATCAAAAAAAAAAAAAAAAAAGTGGATAGGTGCAGAATATATATGTTGAATGCAAAATCCCAATGTATTTTGTGTATGCACTTTTTATCTAGGGACTACATAAAGAAATGAAGAGAAAAGGGTAGTCAAAGAAAGTCAGTGAAGGAACCAAACAGTAAATATAGCAACCAGAAAGAAGAAGAATTAAAGGTTAATGCAGAAAGCCTGATGCAAGCATACCTGGGCTACATTCATAAATACTATCCAAACAATCGATTAAAAGCTATTGATTAAACAAACTAAAACAAATACAATAAAAACATATTTTAAAAGGTAGAGGAGATGCCAAACAATAAAGTAGCTAAATAGTTGAATTGTTTTGTATATACAGTCATTCTGCATAGTCAGACGGTTAAGAGGGGAAAGAGGTGAGCTGGGAGTCTGGTGGAATAAAAAGTATACTGATCAGGAACGACATCTAGGAAGAGAGAAGCAGGGCTTAAGTAGAGGCAGGGGGGTAAATCCGCTCTCTTTAAGAAGCCACTGCCTGTGAGAATCCTCAGAAAGGAGGCAGCCGCTCAGAAACAAGCGAGACACTCCGACCCCAAGGTGGAGAAAGGAATTAAAGAACCACAGCTGTTTATTATCAGAGAAATAGCAACACCTCTGTAAGTTGTAAATTAAGAGTTTTGGCAGCACCCAGAAACTGATATGCTTCTGTACACTGAAACGTCATAACCACCATGCTTTAAGAACTTGTGCTTTAAAAAAACAAACCCAAAAACGTATTTTAGTACTATCAAGGAATAGGAACATTTTGTTTCCTTTCCTGCATCACCAGAAGAGATACCTCCCTCCACCACAGAACAAACTAGGGGAAGAAGGTGGTTTTTGGTCTCTGATCCTGCCAAAAAAGATCTGGGGGTGGCTGCAAAGATAGCCGAATTTAGGGTGACTCATCACAATGCACAGCCTTGTTTGTTTAGTCTGGACGTCAACCACCACCTCTCTTGGAGTTTGACTCCTATTCAGGCTTCTGAAACTTCTCAGACTTCGCAGTTGTCTTTTAGTGAAAGCAAGAAACGGGAATCTTTGATCCGTGTGATGTTAATATCTGACCCCGCCAGGCTGGGCCAAGCATTTGGTCAGAAGTGGAATTAGGATCCCATCTCTCCCTCTCTCAGTTTCAGGAAAGAGTCAGAGATCTGGAGAAGGAACGAGATTTGCTGAAGGAGGATTATGACAAACTTCTGGAGAGGTAAAGATGAGTTGGCAAACATTAAAGACAAAGATCTAGGATCTGTGTGAACTCTTGGACTTTGCTTTCCTTCAGAGACCACTGCCCAGCCCTTTCTCAGCCCTACCAGGGAGTTATTCGCACATGGCTTCATGCTGCGGGGTAAATTTTGAGCGAAGCCACTTCGAAGTACACTCACGGCATTGAGGGAAGCAGCCCCGCCCCTCTGCTCTCGGCTTTTGTTTTGGTGCCAGTTCACATCGCATGCCTCTGTGTTTTCTGTCTAGCCAATGGTGCGGGTGGGGGGAGAGAGAGATTTCTAAAGAGCTATATCTGCATATCTAAAGATAATATCCCTCTTATGCTAATGATTCTACATCAGTGCCTCTCCTTATTTCCTCCGGCGTTTTCAGAAAAAGTGGCTTAAGACTAGCATTTTAAAAACCCAGAAATACATCAAGATAAGCTAGAATTCAGAAGACAAAGCCCGATTTGTGTGTGGAGTGCTTCGAAGGGACTTTGGGGTAAGTTTGGCTGGTGTGTCAACACGCACACTCTCTTCCGAAGGAGATTCGGGGTAATAGCCCTGTCTTTAAAACCTCCTGAGAGTTTTCCACACGGGGCTTTTAAAGCCCTTTAACTCACATCTCCACCGGAATGGAAGGGGCTGCATTCACATATCGGCCAGATTTACCCCGAAGTCCCTGCAAGTTATTGGGGAGCAGTTCACACACATTTTGGGTTTTTCACAGTGCGTTGGAGTGTAGCCCAATTTATATCTGGGGTGAAAAAAAACCATTATTTGTGTCAGTTTTTTGGGACAACTTCGCAGTTCACAGTAAAGCCTCCCAGTAAACCAGTAGTAAAGCCTGCTGTGTGTAAAAGCCCCTGGTGGTGCCAGGGACTAAAACTGGGACCTTCTGCATGCAAAGCAGATGTTCTACCACTGAGGTATGGTCCCATCTCTCAAAAGAACATTTACTTATTTTATTTATCAAATTTATATACCACCCAAACTTTCATCTGTGTGGGCCATACAGGGATCATTGTGGGCCATACAGGGATCAAATCCACAACCTTGGCATTATTAGCACCACACTCTAACCCAGGGTTTCTCAACGTGTGGGTCCCCAGATGTTATTGGACTTCAACTCCCATAATCCCCAGCCCCTGTGGCCTTTGGTTGGGAATTATGGGAGTTGAAGTCCAATTACATCTGGGGACCCAAACATTGAGAATCCCTGCACTCTAACCAACTGAGCTAACCAGCCAGCTGTGATAGCAAATATCTAACTTGTGGTTGAGCTAAGAGGCATCTTTTAAAGTGGAGAGAGCGAGCCAGCTACCCCTATCCAGCTCCAGCAGCGCATCCCTTCAATGGCTGTTGCTGGTGTCTTCCTTGGGTTCCTTTTAGACTGTTGAGCCCCTTTGGGACAGGGAACGATTTTCTTATTTTTATTCGCCTACCAGCTTATGAGATCACCCAGCTCTCTGTGTGTGTGTGTTTGTGTGTGTGTGTGTGTGTGTGTGTGTGTGTGTGTGTGTGTGTGTGTGTGTCCCTTACAACTTTGCAATGCCTGGACCAATTTGAATCAAATTGGGTAGAGTTCTAGTGACACATTGGGATACCTCAACAGCATAGTTTGTGATGATGTCATCCGCCCTGATTCAAGTTGGCAGACGAGTGAATGTTAGGAACATAGGAAGCTGCCTTCTACGGAGTCAGACCCTTGGTCCATCTAGGTCAGTATTGTCTGCACAGACTGGCAGCAGCTTCTCCAAGGTTCATGGAGAGAACATGGAACCTTCTGCATTGCTGGTACTCTTCCCAGAGCAGCCCCATGCCCTGAAGGTATCTTCTGCAAGCATACAGAAGATTCCAACTTCCCTCCTTGGCATCATTTGAGGCACAACTGGGTAAACTTGTGAACCACCTTACCGATTTGAACCAAATTTGGTACAGTTGTAGGGACACATAGGGACACCTCAATGTCATTGTTTGTGATGATTTCATACACCCCAGTCCCCAATTCAAGATAGCAGATGTGTGAAAGTTTGAGGTGGAAATGAAGATGGTAACTTGTGAAGATGCTAATTATCAATTAAGATTATCGTGAAAGGAAAGTATGCAGATTAGTTCTTACCAGAAGAACATCTTGTTCCTTTCCTTTTGCTATGTGAGCTGTTTTGAAAACCTTTTTCTTGAACCCCCCCCCCTTTCCCACCGTGCCTCTTTTTCTTAAGTTGCATCAGCGTTGCCCAGCAGAATCTGGACGAGGTGCCCCAGAAGGACAACGTCCCTCCTTTGGAAGAGCAACTCAGATCAGTGAGGGCTGAGAAGCAGCAGCTTCAGGAGCAGCTAAAAGAGGAAAGAGGTGAGGGGTGGAGACTGCTGGTAAAGGCTGCTCACAGCCGGCCTATCCATGAGGCTGACTGAGGCACTGGCCTCGGGTGGCAGATGGGCAGAGGCGCTCTGCGTCCCCAGGTACCCTCTAATCTCATGGCAGCTCCCACTGTGGTAAAGAGAGGCAAAAGGAGCGGAAGAGGAGGTGAGGAGAGCATGGGCTAGAGCAGGGGTTGCCAACCTTGGGTCCCCAGATGTTGTTGGACTACAAATCCCATCATCCCCAGCCACTATGGCCAAAGAGGATTGGCCAAATGGCCAAATTCCCAGCTACAAAGGCCATTGAGTTGTAGTTCAACTATGTCTAGGGAGCCGAGGCTGACAACCCCTGGGCGAGAGCACAATTGCCACACCTCCTCAGGCGTCATTGGCAGTGGAGGGAGGGGCAGACCTGCTTGGGACTTCTGGCAAAGCCTGGGGAAGATGAGAAAGGGACTTTGCGAGACTGGATCAACAACGGAAACTTCCCCATGCATCAGAATAGGCTGTTCACTCTGGTACCAAATGATGCCCAGTTGCACATGGCCAATCGCTGGGAATTCCAGCTTTTTCATGTAAAGTTCCAACCTCTTTGTTCTTACTGTATTTGCCTGAATCGGAGTCTAGTTTTTCCCCAAATTCTTTGATATTAGAAATTGGCAGGCGGGGTTCTTCTTAAATTCAGGGTCCTCTTCTTTTGGGGGTAAATAGTATAACCTATACTTGACCCATATTTTTAAAGAGATCGTCTTAAATTCAGGATCATCTTGTATTCTGATTGATTGATTGATTGATTAAGTGCCATCAAGTCGGTGTTGACTCTTAGCGACCACATAGATAGATTCTCTCCAGGATGATCTGTCTTCAACTTGGCCTTGAAGGTCTCTCAGTGGAGCAATCATGGCTGCTTAATCAAGTCCATCCACCTTGCTGCTGGTCACCTTCTTCTTCTCTTTCCTTCAACTTTTCCCGGCATTATGGACTTCTCAAGGGAGCTGGGTCTTCTCATCATGTGTCCGAAGTATGATAGTTTGAGCCTGGTAATTTGTGCCTTGAGTGAAAATTCTGGATTGATTTGTTCTGTGACCCATTTGTTTGTTTTCCTGGCTGTCCATGGTATCCTCAAAAGTCTTCTCCAGCACCGTATTTTATCGTCTGACTGTCTGACTAGCATTTAAAGTTGCCTGTCATTTAGTATTGGGACAAAGGTTAAAAAAATGGCATCCAGGTCATGGAGCAAGAAAGTTCAGGCCTGTTGAAACCGTGCCAGATGGCAACCCAGTGATTCAGCCCTGGCCTTTGTCTCTTCCCACAAGCTTGGAATGAGGCGCTGAAGCAGGAAGTGAGCCATTTGCTGCTGACACATGCACAGGAAACGGAGCCCTCACTGGAGAAGGCTGCCATTTTTGAAAACCCAGCTAGAGAGCAAGAACCTCAGTCCAACCCAAGCCAGGTGAGTCCTGGGAGAAACCAGGGTTAGCACTGTGAAACCAGGGTTGGTACAGGGTTAGCAAGAGAACTGGACTTGATAGCCCTATGCTAAGCTGGGAACTAATGTGGCTGAAGGGGTGCACTTTGGGGTTGAGGTGGAAGTACCCATGCTCAAAGCCTCTCTGCAGCAGGGGCTATGGGGCAAGGGGTTTGGAAACCTAGGCAGCTGAAGACTGGGGAGTGAGAGGAGGCAAGGGAATGGGAGAAGCCAAAAGGAGGTGGAGCACACTGAGTCTATACATCTGGGATGTATAACCTGGGCCCTCCAGCCTTTGTTGAATGAGAACACCCAGCATCCCTGACTACTGGACACTGTGGCTTGGGGATGATGGGAGTTGTAGTCCAACAACAGCTGGACAGCCAGAGTTGTATAGCCCTGGTTGAAAAGGAGGTCTATGGTGTTAGAGGGAAGGATAGAGAAGCAGGGATAACTGAACTGGAACAGCTTTAAGATTATCAGCGAGTGCTTCTCAGTGCTTCTCGTCTTAGTTAAACCACAGCGGAACTCTTGCAAAAACGCTCATCTTCAAACCAGCTCTTGCAAGCTTCTATCGCCTGCAGCGTAGTGTAGGATATCTCAAGAAGAAGACCACCCCCAAGAGCATTCCAAGTGAAACTGACTTGAACCAAGAGAAAGGTGGCGACAACAGATGGAACTCATTGGCAATAGAGGACTAAAATAATCCATACTGTTGATGGTCCAAAGCCATGGATTGGCCCGGTGTCTGCTGATTTGGTGTAGCAGTCCCATACAGCTTTGTTTCTCCTCCTCCATAGGTTACATAGGAAGCTGCCTTATACTGAGTCAGGCGCTTGGTCCATCTAGCTCAGTATTGCCCACACTGACTGGCAGCAGCCCTCGAGGGCTCCGGATGGGTCTTTCCCAGCAATGCCCGGAGAGGCTGGCAGGGACCGAAGCTGGGGCCTTCTGCATGGAAAGCAGATTCTCTTCCTCTAAGCCACAGTTCTCCTCCCATCTCCTCTTCCTCGCAGGCAATGCACATGGAGGGAACCTCCGGAGAGGCCGAAAAGGAAGAGGCATTCCCCCACCGAAGCCTAAAGCGGCGGCTTCACGAGACAGAGGCCGCCCATGCCGAGACCGTGCTGGAGCTGGAGAAAACCCGGGACATGCTTATCTTGCAGCACCGCATCAACCGGGACTACCAGGTGAAACGAGGAGGAAGAGCGGTTCATCCGGCACATGGGACCAGGGGCGGAGGGGGGGTCGCTGCAGGGTTTGGGGTGCTTTGGAGGAGGAGCCTTTGAGCAGTCTATCAGCAGACACACACTG
Source organism: Hemicordylus capensis (assembly GCF_027244095.1). NCBI lineage: Eukaryota > Metazoa > Chordata > Lepidosauria > Squamata > Cordylidae > Hemicordylus > Hemicordylus capensis. Next base: position 9,052,675 of record NC_069662.1, on the reverse strand, counting down.
CTTAAGAACAGCCCTGCTGGATCAGGCCCATCTAGTCCAGCATCCTGTTTCACACAGTAGCCAACCAGATGCCTCTGGGGAGCCCATAGGCAGGAGTTGAGGGTATGCCCTCTCTCCTGCTGTGAATCCTCTACAACTGGTATTCAGAGGCATCCTGCCTCTGAGACTGGAGGTGGCCTGTAGCCCTCCGACTAGTAGCCATTGATAGACCTCTCCTCCATGAAGCTATCCATACCCCTCTTAAAGCCATCCAAACTAGCAGCCAACTCCACATCTTGTGGCAGAGAATTCCACAGGCTGATTATGCGTTGTGTGAAAAAGTACTTCCATTTTTGTTGGACCTAAATTTCTTGGCAACCAATTTCATGGGATGCCCCCTGGTTCTAGTGTTATGTGAGAGGGAGAAGAATTGCGCTCGGTCCACTTTCTCTGCGCCATGCATGCACCCTTCTTTTTGCAAAGGGTGCTGGGAGGCTGTGACCCATGTCAGAGCAGCCGTTTCCACTTCACTCTTGATCAGGGGCAAGCAAACGGGGCTTCCCAGCAGTGGTTGGACTACAACTCCCATCATCCCCCCGCCACGATTCATTGGATGGGAGTTGTAGTTCCACGACAGCTGGGGAGCCCAGTTTGCTTGCCCGTGATCTAGATGTAACAGGCGGTGTTGGGGGGGAACTGAGTCCTCCTGAGAGCTGTCCAGCTGGGTCTGTGACTCACTGTCCCATGCTGACTGTGGGTATATTCTGGTCCGAGGTGGAGCTGGATGGAGTGTTGCAGCAGGCTGAGCGGGAGAAAAAGCAGCATGAAGAGAGGCAGCATCAGATGGCCCAGCTTTTGGACCTGCGTAGTGCTCGCATCCGCCAACTTGAAGGTACGCGCACTGCAGAAAGCCACTGTCAACTTCTGTTGCTTAGACCACACAGGCGATATGCATTCCATACCGCAGTGGTTTTCCTGTGGCAGCACATGTGGTTCTTCTGTGGAAGCACATGTTGGAGATTTAGCACCCCCCGCACATCTTAGCTTATATTTAAGAAAGATATCCAAGCTTCCAGTCCTCATGTTGGTTGAGAAGCCCTTGGTAGTATATCTCTGCCTTTTCCTTCTCTTCTGTGACTTCCTTTCCCTGCTGCCACCATAATCTCTTGGTTAATGTCTAAAAAGCGAGAAGATCTCACACCTGCCTGTGGGTAACACCTTCTATTTGGTAATCCGCCCCCCCCCCCGCTTTTTTTAATTAAAAGATGCAAATTTTGGTGGAGCAACAAAAAGAAACTAAAATCCTGAATGACATGAAAAAGCGAAATGGATGAAAATGGCATTAAAAATGAAAGAAAATTAAAATGTTGCTTTCTTCCTCGCACAACCTTGAGAACGGATCACTCTGCAAAATTTCCCACAGATCTGAAATCTGATTTCCGAGTGCAAATCTCCATTGCCTGGTTGCAAATTCTATATTCTGGAACAATCATAAACAAAAATGACCTATCATAAATATTGTTGATTGCCTTACACATCTTGTTTGTAAGGACCATTATATTGTTTGCTTTTTCTTGCTTTTTTCAGACAGTGCTATCTGTATGAGTTATGCTTGAGGAAGAATGAGAAGACAGGTCCTTGCTCCAAGGGGCTCACACAGAGGCGTATCTAGGGAAAATAGCACCTAGGGCAAGCACTGAAATTGCGCTCCCTGTCCAAACATCTGACACTCATCTTTCAGATAACTTTACCATAATATCAGCTGAAAAATAAAAGTCTGAAAGTCACATACAAGTCACATATCTGAATATGTGTACAGTGACTTATATTATATTAATTTAAAAAAAAACCTGTAGCCCCTTTGGGGGGCTTCCTAATGGCCATGGAGAGTCTGCAAAGGTTTCCTCTGCCCCCCGCTGGCCTCTAGGGCCTCACAGGGACCATTTGAGCACATGCAGTGGCCATTTAATTTTTTTAAAAAAAATAATGGCCGCTGAAAACAAAATGGCCACCACGCGTACTTAAATGGCCTCTGTGAGGCCTGTCATGGCCTAGGGCCTCACAGAGGCCATTTGAGCATGCACGGTGGCCATTTTGTTTTCAACAGCCATTTTTTTAAAATTAATTTTAAAAAATGGCGGCGCCCCCCTTCAAGTGGCGCCCGGGGCACGTGCCCTGCCTGCCCTACCCTAGATACGCCCCTGGGCTCACAGTCTAACAACAGGCACAAAGGGGACAACCGAGGAAGGGAGAGGCAGGGAGGCAGAATATGGAAGGAACCCCTCTTGTATTTTACCAAAAGAAAACCACAGGGCTCTGTGGGCGCCAGGAGTTGAAATCGACTTGACGGCACACTTTACCTTTACACAAGGTGGCAGCACGTTGGTAGTTGAGTGTAAGCATAACAAATTTAATGCTGGTGCTTTCCGCTTTGGGAATTTTTCTCTTCCTGGAACTTAACAACCTTAAGTGTGAATGTTGTTTTAAAAATGGAAACAAGATGTTTAAATCCAAACAGTTGTAAGCCGATTTGACTTAGGATAATTTCTTGGAGAATATGCTTTTTCACATTTTAGTGTCCCAAGGGGTGTGTGTGTGTGTGTGTTTGTGTGTCTAGGCCCAAGGGGAATGGGCCTTTAAGGCTCCTCCTGTCTCTTCCCCCAGAGCAGCTGAAGGACGTGGCTTACGGAACAAGGACAGTCCCATATCTCCCAGATGATGGTAATGCATATATGGACGCAGATCCCGAGAAGGCCCCGCAGCTGCGGCGTGGAGAGAACCTCTTTGAGCTGCATATTTCCAGCGCAGTGCTGTCAGAGGAGGCGCTGCGGTTGCTCGGGGACCCTGAGCCCGTCACCTTCTGCACGTATTCCTTCTACGACTTCGAGACTCACTGCACGCCCATGGTGCGCGGCACCCGGCCCTCCTACAACTTCACCTCCCAGTACGTGGTGCAGGCGGAGCCTTTCTTCCTGCGGTACTTGCAGGGGGCCAGCACCCGCCTCGACCTCCACCTCGCCTCGGCACTTGACCACACCACCCTGGCCTCCTGCTGGCTGCGTTTTGGCGAAGCGCTGGGGAGCGGGGAGCAAGTTCATGCCACGGCAGCCCTGCGTGGTGAGAATTGTCCCGGTCTAACCACATCTCATAGGGACCTACCTGTTCATTAAGAGCTCCACCCGCTGCACACTGGGTTCTGCTGTCTGCGAAGGCTTGGAGGGTGATGACCAGGGACGGGGCCTTCTCTGGGATGGCCCCCCCCAAAACTGTAAAATGTCCTCGCCAGCAGCCTTAATTTAGTACTGTATTTTCTGGCACTTAGGTGACATGATGAGGAAAATTACTGAAAGAAGTTCCGCTGAAATTGAAAGGAAAGGTTAGGCATTCCTTTGCGTTTCAATGGAACTACTCTGAGTAATTTTACTCATGTCAGCCATGTTTGCCTGGGCTCTGGTTAAAGGCTCTAGTTAAGTGCCACTGTTGCCACTTGGTTCTGTGGTTTTATTTGGATTTGATTGTAGGTGGTTTTTAATTTTTCTGTACACTACCTGTGTATACTTCCAGGTACACTACCTGGAAGGTCTATCATGACAGATGTAAATAAAATACTTCCAATTAACATCTGCTCCTGGTAACTGTAATGTGAGGGCACCTTCAGAAGTGATGAGCCTGCATACATAATACTACTGTCTTATTTATAAATAAATACCTGCATACATACTACTACTACTACTAATAATAATAATGCACTTATATATGACAGTTCAAGTAGTCAATATACTTTGCATACATTACTACACCAGTCTTTGCAACAGCCCTATAAGGTAGGCCAGTAGGAGGCTGTGGCCAAATGCCTCCCCGTGGCACCACCCTATTCGCCATTTTCATCACATGCATGTTTTACACAAGCCCCATTCAGACATTACGCTGTACATGTCTGTAAACCTGCACATATTTTTATGTGAACAACTGGACATGCGTTCACTTTAAACCTGGATAGCAAAACTGGGACAAAAGGTGGACAGTGTTTACCTTGTGATTAACTGCAGAATTGTCCATATAATCTGCACACCCCTATTTATCCCTGTTAACCCAATCTATCAAGGGTGGGCCTGTAGCTCAGTGGAAGAGCATCTGCTTTGCATGCAAAAGGTTCCAGGTTCGATCCTTGGCAACCTCTCCAGGTAAGGCTGGGAAAGACTCCTGCTTGAAACCATGCAGAGCTGTTGCCAGTCAGTGTAGGCAATACTGAGCTAGATGGGCCAGTGGCCTGACTCAATATATAGCAGCTTCCTATGTTCTTATCCATGCTGCCTGTGCACCTCCTGATTCTATGCCTCCATTTTGTTGTTTCTTCCACCCCAAAACAACCTTCTGACAACCTGCCTGCCGGCTTCCTGTTAATAATCGTGCCAATGTGGTTCTAGGTCCTCATGGAGAGGACTATGGCCTCCTGGAATACTGGACGAGGCTTCGCTTTCCCATCGAGCAGATCCTGAGGCTGTACCGCCAGCGGGCCAAAGCACTGGGCTACCTGTCTGCTGGAGTGGCACCGTCACATGCTCCAGTGGCTCAGCAGAGCTGGCAGCAGCAAGAAGCAGGGGTAAGAAGGGGAGCTGGGGCGTCATGAAGAATAATATCTGGCTTGACATCCAAATTAACAAAGTGCCTGTGCAACAATGTTCTCTATGTCGCCGTCATTTCAACATAATGCTCGCCTGGTTGCCCTTTTCAGCATACCCTTTAGTCATGAAATCCTAGTGCTGGCACACATACAAATCGCTATCTGTCCAATACACAAACAAATCACAATCAGGTGGGTGGAGCTAATGGAACGCCGGCAGTCAGGAGCAGGGGAAGGAGAGCTTGAACAAGAAGGGCGGGAAATTTATCAGCTTGAAGAATAATCCCTCAAAACCCTCACAATTCCACTTCTGAGGGGGAAAGGTGTTGAAAATACTTTAGGTTTCTTACCAGGTATTCCACATCTTTGAGTTTCTGATTGGGAAGGGAGTTGATACATTTAAGCTCTTGGTGTGGGGGTCAAGTCCCCTTAAATAACATAAAAACAACGGTACTGTGTTTACCTGAATCCAAGAGTAGGTTTCCCCCCAAGTTCTTTGATGTTAGAAATCGTTGGGGTGGGGGGAAGGCATCTTAAATTCAGAGTCCAATCCCTTTCGAGTAAATGTAGATATAACCAGTATTTCACCTCTATTTTTTAAGGGGCTCATCTTAAATGCAAAGTCATTTTGTATTTGGGTAAATACAGTATGTGTGAACGGCATCAAATCTGTTAATCTGCTGATCATTGTTTATGCTGACACGCTCAGACAGTCACAAAATAAGCTAACAATATTAACCATTAGATATAACCTGTACAACAATCCCTTTTCTCCCCTACATGAAGGGAGACCCAGCTTAGAGCACAGACTCCTGCTCTGGTTGCTAACTTTTGTTTTTTTCACTATGCTCACCACAGGCTCAGATAACATTCACATACTAGGCATATACTTCAACCCACATATTTTTGTGGGCCCATACTTGAACCCTTTAATGAAGAAGTCCTGGTAGTGACACACAAACACATCGCTAGCAGTCTAGCTCTCAAGCAAGTTGCAATCAGCAGGCCTCAGACTCCAAGAAACAGGATGCACCAGACTGCTTTGTTCCTTGTTGTTGCATCAACGTATCCTCTCTATCCCCGGTAGGCCCTGGGCCCTGGCTGGAATGAATTCCGTGTGCGGATTGAAGGCTGCGCCAGTCTCCGCAGCCGCTGGCTTGGCTCGCAGCCCAGCCCGTACGCCATGTACCAGTTCTTCACCTTCCCAGACCATGACACATTCATCATCCCTTCGAGCAGCAACCCCCACTACGGGGACCTGCAGAAATTCGTTTTGCGCATCACACCTGAGCTGCACCATTACCTGCTCCTAGAAAGCCTCTGGGTGTATGTATTTGACGATGAAGATCCAGAACCTGGTAGCTACCTGGGCAAAGCCCAGATCCCACTATTGCCGCTAGCCCATGGACGTAGTGTCACAGGTGAGACATGCATCTTCAGCCCCTGTACCTGCGTGTGTACCTGAGTGTTTCAGTCCTGTGTCTTTGCCTTTCCTTTCTTGGCTGCATCCTTCTGGTTCTAGATATATCAACATCACGGTGCTTTCCAAGCTTAAGGTAAAAAGCTTCAGGGAAGTTAATTCTTTGCTAAAAGGGAATGCAATGGTCTTCTGATGGCAGTCTTAAGGCAGTTCTCTCCTTGTTAGTGTGGTGGTGAGTATCCCTGCTTGTCACCTGGGAGACCGGGGTTCAGTTCCCTGACATGGAGATGTAGTATTCATAGACAAAGTCATTCAAGACAAAGGTCTATCAATGGCTACTAGTCTAGTGGCTATAGGCCACCAGAGGAACGATGCCTCTCAATCCCAGTTGCAGGGGAGCAACAGCAGGAGAGAGGCCATGCCCTCAGCTCTTGCCTGTGGGCCCCCCGGAGGTATCTGGTGGGCCACTGTGTGAAACAGGATGCTGGGCTAGATGGGTTTCTGTGGGCCTTATCTGGCAGGGCTGTTCTTTTGTTCATAGTCTGAAGGCATGTGATGCAGCAACCTTGCTGAAGCTAAGACGGTTTGGGTCTGGGTCACTGCTTGGGTGGGACCGAGACTGCCTGGGGCTGATCCCATGGATGTGTCTTGAGTTCCATGGTGGGGAAAAGGCAAGATATAAAGGTAATCAATAAACGATAGAAAAACACGTCATTCTGAGAAATTGCAGGGTGATTCTCTTTATTCATTCATTTATTTATTTATTCAATTTTTATACCGCCCTTCTGAAATGGCTCAGGGCGGTTTACAATTAAAACAGAAACCATTAAAACCAATAACAATTCAAACATCTTAAAAAACAAAACCATTAAAACCCTGTAAACCAGGTTAGCATTAAAACAATTAAAACTAATTAATGCATGTATGTACATAAGTATTTAGCAGGGAGAGAGTAACTGGCCCTATCCACCCCCAGCACAGTACTTCCAGTGACTGTTGCTGGTGTCTATCTGATGTTTCTTTTTAGAATGTGAGCCCTCTGGGGACAGGGATCCATCCGATTGATTTATTATTTCTCTGTGTAAACTGCCCTGAGCCATTTTTGGAAGGGCGGTATAGAAATCGAATGAATGAATGAATGAATGAATGAATGAAGTTGATCATCCAGTCCATTGACCATTATTAGTTATGATAGTTGAATGGAGCATCCATGTTCAGAAGCAGTATGCCTTTGAATACCAGATCCTGGAGACAAGCAATAAGGAGTGATCATAACTTTCCTGTCCTGCTTGTTATACATTGTGTTCATTTAAAGCAGTAGTTCTTAACCTGGTGTTTGTGGGGAAAGAAAGAAAGAAATTTTGCACTATGGACCCTCAAGATCCTCAAGTATTACCCATGGACCTCACCCCATTTATAATGTTATATATGAGAGAGAGAGAGAGAGAGAGAGAGAGAGAGAGAGAGAGAGAGAGAGAGAGAGAGAGAGGAGTAGCTCATCAAACACAATTTATAATCAAAGATGGCATGTCCCTTCTTTCCCTTGAATTATAAAATGATAATCTGTCGCATTATAAATAGGGTGGGGGTCCATGGATAAGGATCTTGAGGGTCCATAAGTGCAAAAATATTTTTTAAAAAACAACCTAAAGTGAGTGGAGAAAAAGCTATAGGAACTTTCTTTTCAAAAGACTAACTAATGAAACCAAACTCCAGTTATTGTCCAAGAGAAGCAGCAGCATTACGATGGAAATTTATTTATTTATTACATTTATACAAAAGTTCAGAGCAAACTTTGCATTAGAAAACTAATTACCGGGTGGTCATCTTTGTTCTGAGAGACCTTAAAGGCCAAGTTGAAGACAGATCACCCTGGAAAGAATCTATCTATGTGGTCACTAGTCAACAGCGACTTGATGGCACTCTATCAATCCATCATTTTTGTTCGTAGGCCAGTGTAGTGTAGTGGTTAGAGTGCTGCACTAGGACCGGGGAGACCTGAATTCTAACCCCCATTCAGCCATGGAACTCACTGGGTGACTCTGGGCCAGTCACTTAACTCTCAGCCTAACCTACCCTGCAGGGTTTTGGTAAGGATAAAAATAACCATGTACACTGCTCTGGGCTCCTTGGAGGAAAAGCAGGATATAAATGTAAAAATAAATACATAAATAAATCACTGTGTACCAAAATGTCAACCCAGATCCATTTCCCACCTTCTCTTTCCCTGCCCGCACAGGAGATTTTGTCCTCACGGACCAAGCAGGGAAACCCAACGGTTCCATCAGCCTGAGCCTAGAGTGGAAGCATCTTTATATTCCGCCAGAAGATGTCCATCGCCAGGTATCCTTGGACCGCGAACAGCATCAACAGTCTTTAGAGCAGCAGATTGAGGAAGAGCAAGCCACACTGAGAAGTCAGGTACAGCAGGTCAAAGACCTAGCCAGGCTGTTGAGCCACACTGCCCAAATTCCTTCTTCAGTTAGAGGAGAAGGCAGAACAGACAGGGGCCTTTGTCCCCCTACTGCTATGAGTAACCATCATGAGTAAATAAAGGTTTGTAATGTGTGTATACCAAGATTCCCCAGCGATCTCACATTCTGTTGAGAACCAACCAAAAGGTTCTCAGCAGAACTAATGGAGCCGACTTTCGGCTTCTTTTAACTTGGTGACTCTTACCTAGGACCCCCATCCCACGTGTTGTTAAACTGGTTTGTGTTCGGCTGTAAACACTGTTGGGAATTCTCTCTGGTAAGAGATACCCTTCTAATATAGCAGAGTGCACAGAGGCACAACACAGAGGAGTCTGCCCAGGCATGCGTGTACACTGAGAGCAAAATAACTAGGAGCCTGTTCATCGTTTCAAATCAATATAAGGAGTATTTATTAGTGAACTCCATTCTAGATAGGAAAGTGGAGAGATAGGATCTCTAATCAGTCTAGCTAGCTGGATTCACATGGTGCAGGGAGAGAGGAGCTTGCATGTTGCAAGGTAGAAGAAAGGGAAGGAGGAAAAGGAAGAAGGAAGTGGCTGGAAGGAAGGAAGTCCCTAAGAATAGCAATCTACATATCAAAGGGATAGTGTCAGAGCAGTAGAGAAGGGGTGACCAATGTCTTGACCTCTCTAGCCCTCTGACTCACTAGTCTGTCCCCCCTCTGTCACCGAGGCATGAGTCAGCGCAGAGTCCTTCACTTCCAACAAGAGCGTGGGTTACCAAGAGGTGTTGTCTATATTTGGCCACCATCTTGAAGCAACATGGTGGACTGGCAGATAAATACCCCCTCAGTTGGAGTGCTCTAGGAGTGCTGTGAATTTTGTTTGTACCCAACTGTCAGCAAATGGGTTACCAAGGGGTGCTGTCAATGCCTTAAGTGGCCACCATCGTGAAACATCATGGTATTTGTGTTTTAAAAAACAATTTAAATTAATTAAACCCCCTCAGTGTTGTTAAGACAATTGAAAACACATCTTTTAAAAAAGACTTTAAAATGTTTTATCTGCTGCTTGAATCTGGAAGGTTTTTTAGTTCTCAGTTATTAGCATTTTATTAATAATTTTAAATCTGAAACTTCTAATTTTGTAATTTTGAATGTGGTTTTAGCCTAGTCTTTTACTTGTTTAACTTTATTAATCATTTATTTTACACTGTATCTGTTTTGTTGATGTCGTCCACCACCCCAAGCAGTAGTGTACTGGAGGGGCAGGGTATAAATATTTAAAATATAAGATTTATTATTATTATTATTATTATTATTGGCAGAAAAATACCCCCTATCGAGTCACCTAGGTCCCCCTCCCATGTGCTGTGAATTTGCTTTGCATCAGACTCTAAACAGAAAAGTTATTAGAGGGAAAAACACAGACAGATAGATGGACGGACTCACACACGGTGATTTCAAAAGGCTCCTTCTCTTCAAAATGAACTACCTGCCTAACGCAGCATCCATGCTGCCCCACTAGATGCTGTTTTAATTACATCGCTGGGTCTGTCACATCTGCTTTTCCCTCCTGCCAAAGGCACACGCAGGAAGCCTGATTTGGATCCGAAACAGGGATGGGGTAAGAGGGGCTTTAACCCTAACACCTGCTATGGTCCCAATCCAAAACAGCATACCTTCCCAACAGGCTCTTTACAGGGGTGGAAAGCAAGCAGGGTCAGTGATGTTACCAAAGTTTGTTCAGTTTGTTCATGTTCAGTTTGGCCTCTGAAATTTTAGTTCTCCTTTCTTTAGAATCATTTGCTTGAAAGGGCTTTTCATAAGAAAGATCAAAAACATATTATTCAGTAGGACAAAACCAACCAACCAACCAAAACAAAAAACCCAGAAATGGAAGAAGAAGAAAGAGAAGAAGGATGGAGAAGGAGATGGAGGAAACCTTAAGAACTGGGAAACAAAATCGTAGAGGAACCTTATAAGGCCCTTTCTAACATTAGGACCAGTCCTGGTAAAAAACATCTCTGACTTGGCTTCTCTAAATTCCCACTCAGGCTCCAAGAGTGCACAGCACTGGCCATTTGTCTTCCAGTCGCCAGAGAAAGAAGCCACGTCTCTCCCTGACCGAGGCAGAGAAGCGTGTTCGAACACACGCCAGGCTAGAAGATGAAGCCAAAAGCCCAGCCCAAGTAAGTGCAATGCCAGAGGGCAAATGCCTGTCCAGGAGGACCAAATGAATTTCAAGATGATTTTGTTAGGTGGGGAAAATAAAGTTTTATGCATTTACAACACAGTGCAGCTTACCTTCAGAATAAACCCTCGGAAGCGTGGTCTGCCTTTCCGCCTGTATCAATGAGAGCTAGCCACTTGCAATCTTCTGTTAAAGGCTGAGAATCTCCTGGATTGCAAAACATGATGGCAGGCTCTACGTTTGGTAAGATGAACAGAATCACAGAGCTGGAAGGGACCTTGAGAGGCCTTCTAGTCCAACCCTGCTCATTGGAGGAAATAGCTACAGAACCCCTGACTGATGCCTGTCCAGCCTGTGTTAGAAAACCTCCAGCAAAGCAGAGCCCAACACGGCAAAGAGGCAGCCTTTTCCACTGGCATACGGCTCTTACAGTTAGGAACTTCTTCCTAATGCCTAGCCTGGATCTGCAGCCTTGTAATTTCAACCCATTGGTTCAATGTTTTAACTTTATTTTTAAACTGTGTTTTCTTGTAAACTGCCCAGAGACATGTGTTTTGGGTGGTATACAAATGTGCTAAATAAATAAACACAAATATTCCTGCCCTCAGGAGCAACAGAGAACAAGTTTGCTGCTGCTGCTTCTTCTATGTGGCAGCCCACATATTTGAGGATGGTAGGGATGGGCACGAAATCGGCACAAAACCCACTCAAATATGAATACAATATGAATCAAGTATATTTGGAGCCATTGAACAGTTTGAATTGATTCAAATTTGCTCAAATTCAAATTGATTCGAATGAATCACCACTCCATTCAGTGGTTCCAAATAAAATCATATTCGATTCAAATTTGAATCTATTCATGCAAATTTCTTGATCGATTTGAATTTGAATATATTCATGCAAATTTCTTGTACGTCCCTAGAGGACGGCTATCATATCTCCCTCTAATCTTCTCTTCTCCACACTAAACTTCAACTATTCCTCATAGTACTTGGTTTTCATCATCTTTATAATCCTTTGAGTCCAGTTTATGTCTTCCTTAAAATGCAGAGCCCAGAAATGGGCATGGAATTCCAAGTGAGATCTGACCAGTGCAGAATGCAGTGAAACTGTTTACTACTTATGATTTGGACACTTTGTCTCTGTTAATGCATCCTAAGATCGCATTAGCAGCTGCATCATGCGGCTGGCTCGTGTTCAACTTGTCATCATCTAATGCTCATAGATCCTTTCCAGCCTATGAAAAGCATCTCGATTTGCACCAAAGTTCTCCTGGAATGGTGCCAATGGATGCTACGGAATGACATGGGCGCAGCTCATATTAATTAAGGGAATTTGCATGTGTTGCCTTATTTGTCATAAATATTTCTGAGAGGTGTGTAAAGGCCCCAACTCCTGCTGCTCTTAGACCCTGACTAGCTGGGATTTGTTTCTGGGCAGGTGGCACTGGGAGAGCTGAAAGAAGAGGAAGAAGAGACACCTGCCCTCGAAGAAGAGGGGATGCCAACAAGGCACCAGGCCTCAGAGGCTGAATCAAGCCCATCGGCTGAAGCAGTCATCCTAAAGGACTCCGGTAACCATCATCCAAGGACTACAAGACTAAACAAACACTGAGTTTATATAGAAGCCACGATTTGTGTAGTAAGGGCAGGGAACTAGAAACCAACTATCCTCTTAATATCAGTTTAAGGGCCAGACAGGGTATGCCTTTAATCACTGGGTATGCTTGGGTGCAGCGTTTCCTCTAACAAGGATTCCCAGATGTTGCTGACTGCAACTCCCAGAATCCCCAGCTGCAATGGCTTTTGCAAAAGCTGCCATATACTGTGTCAGACCATCGGTCCATCTCGCTCAATATTGTCTACACAGACCAGCAGCGGCTTCTCCAAGGCAGCAGGCAGGAATCTCTCACAGCCGTGCCGTCCCGAGGGGAAAATCTGACAGTGCTCACACTTCTAGTCTCCCATTCATATGCCACCAGGGTGGACCCTGCTTAGCTAAGGGGACAAGTCATGCTTGCTACCACCAGACCAGCTCTCTTGTCTTGTGGGGCGTGCAGGGACAGCGCTGGTACTTCTCCGGCTGTTGGGGTGGGCGTAGCCATGGAGGCTGTCATGGAGAGCGCCTTCTGCACATCTGCATTTGCAACTGCCTCACTGGTTGAGAACGCCTCTTTGAATACTCTTGCTGTCCCACAGGGGCATAGCAAGTCTGCAGCAGGCCCAGGGACAAGACATGAAGATGGGCCCCTGCCCGCCACCACCTCCTTCAGAGAGGCATGAGGAGGAGACCAAAGAAAAAGCAGCCACCCAGCCAGGATTCCCTCCCCATCAGGGGCCTAGGGATATTTGCTGTAACGACAGGGGTGGGCATAGCTACAACTGAACCCTTAGGCAATGGCGTAGGTCCCGGTTACCTTAGGGAGCGCCTTCTTCTGCATGATCCCCACCGCATGTTAAGGTCATCCGAGGAGGTCCGTCTCCAGTTACCACCGATATGTCTGGTGGTGACTCACAGGCGGGCCTTCTCTGTAGCTGCTCCTAGGCTATGGGATGCACTCCCGCCCGAAATCCATAGCTTGCATTCATTGTTGACCTTCAGGAGAGCCCTTAAAACCTATCGGTTTGGCCTGGCCTTTCAGGGTTTTAAAACTGTTTTAATTGTTAATGGTTTTATGCTGTTTTTAAATGGTTCTGTAATTATTATTTTTAAAGGACTGATTTGTGGGTTTTGTTTGTTGTTGTGCATAGCCCAGAGCCATTTGGATGGGGTGGTAAATGAATGAATGAATAATGAATGGTCTCTTCATTCTTGCCCCCAGCCTCAGAAGAGCCAGACACCACCAGCGATGCCCAGACCACCGAGAGTGATGAAGTGGTGGCTGCAGCATCTGGGCTTCAGGGGCCCCCGGAACTGGTAGGCACTAGATTTTCTAGCAACCGTTTTTTCCAGCACTTAAACCTACATTAGCTTTGACATGAGGGGCACTAAGGCAGTTTTCCCCACTCAAGGTGACTCAGAAGAAAAAGATTCCAGAGCCTGGATAGCTCAGTTGGTAGAGCCTCAGATTCTGTGGGTCCAGGGTTCAAGTCTTGGTTTAGGCAATAATAATTTTAGGGAGGACTCTAGCAAGATGGGAATTGTATCTCAACAACAGCTGGAGAGCCAAGGTTGCCTACTTCTCCTAGGATAGACAGTACTGTGTGTTAGATGGACCAATGGTTATGGTTTGACTCTGGATAAAGCCATTTCCTATCTAACCTATATAATTCCACACCCTCCCAGCTCTCTTTCAAGACTGCACCCAGTACATCCCAGTTGCTGCTTGCTCTGTGTTTTTCAGGTTTGCATTGTTTTAAGTGTTACTTAGCGGATTTTATTGTATTAATTTTGGTCAACTGCCTTGGGATAAAATTGATGAAAGGCAGTATAGAAATGCAACTACAAATACATTCCCAATTCCCATCTTTCTACTTTTAAGAGCGCGGTCGTTGAGAGCCGCATCATCATAGTAAAAAAACAAAGCTTTGTTAGCCACCCCATAACACATTTCCCCTTGGTCGGCTCACAAGAGAGGATTAAAACATACAATAAAAGCACATAACACATTAAATCATAACAGGCAAAAAAGGAACAAAATACAATACAAAGCAGCTTAAATACTCATTTTAAAATGCCTGGGTGAACAAAAAGGTCTTTACCCAGCGTTTAATAGAACAAAGTGACAAATTAGATGCTGCCCATCTAATAGAGACCATTCACACAATCAAAAACTGTGTTCTACCCGGGTTTGGGAACTGTGTGTACTCCCAACTTTCGATAGTGTGGAAACAAGGGAGGAGGAACAGCTTCCCAGGTTTTCCTCCTCCATTGCTTCCACACAACCAAAAATTGGGAGCTCACACAGCTCCCAAACTTGGGTAGAACACAGTTTTTGATTGTGTGAACGGCCTTGTAGTGTCATGCACACATCTTTTGAGAATCAGCGGGCAGGCCATTCAACTAACTTATACCTCTGCAGTAATACCTGAAGAGAAAACGTTTCAGCCAAACCATCTTGTTTGCCAGAAGAACTTGGTAAACCCTAGTGCCTTGATCACTAGATCGCATTAAGCAGGGAGAACAGGAGACTGTAATCCAGGCCTGCTCAACTTTGCCCCCCCCCCCAATTGTTTTTGGACAGCTCCCATAATCCCCGGGCACAGTGGTCAATAGCTAGGGATTATGGGAGTTGCAGGCAACATCTGCAGGAGGGTCGAAACTGAGCAGCCCTGCTGGTAATCCAAGGGGCCACCCAGAGGCTCTCCAGCTGTTGGGACTACATGTCCCACAACCCCTAGCTGCAATGATTGCAATGAACGATGGGAATTTGATAACAGCCAGCGAGCCTCAGGCTGGCCACTCGTGCTTTCATGCTTCTTTCCCCTCCAGGAGCCTTCAGAAAGAATTCGCGTGGAGATCGTCTCCCTGAGCCTATATCCAGATAGCCAGCCAGCTGCCAATGAGAGCATCCAGCAGGTGTATGTGGAATACCGTTTCCCGGGAGTGCCACTGGAGGAAACAGAGACCCCTTTCTCATTGCGGAAGCCGCAGGGAACCCAGGAAATCTACTTCCACTTCAGCAAGGGTAAGCATGTGCAAGAGTCCCCTTGCTACCGGAGGGAGCTGTACTTGAGGGGAAGGACCACCGACACTGATAGACCCCGTCAAACTTCGTGCAACTGGGTCAGCTCAACTGCTGCACTGCCATGCAGGTTTGGCCTTTAGCCACAGTGGCTGGAGATGATGGGAGCTGCAGTGGGGAGGGCTGGTCTTGAGGAGCAAGCATGAACGGCCCCTTTGGTTAAGCAGGGTCAGCCCTGGTTTGTATTTGAATGGGGGATGACATGTGTGAGCACTGTCAGATATTCCCCTTAGGGGATGGGGCTGCTCTGGAAAGAGCACCTGCATGCGTGCATGCAGAAGGTTCCAAGATCCCTCCCTGACATCTCCAGAAAGGGCTGGGAAAGATGCCTGCCTGCTAACTTGGGAGAAGCTGCTGCCAGTCAGTGTAGACAATATTGAGCTAGCTGGACCAATGGTCTGACTCAGTATGAGGCAGCTTCCTATCCTAACCCCTGTATTCTTGACCTACCTTCTGCTCACCTGTACCCCACTGTATCCATGCACTCTACACTCTCTCTCTCTCTCACACACACACACACACACACACTTGCATCTTTCCACTACAGTGATCAAGCTGGACCCAGACCCGGAAAGCACACAGAGGCAACAGCTGTTTTCCATGCTGGAGGAAGAAGAGACCAAGCAGAACTGGTGAGTGTCTTGTCTTCACCCTGAAAAGCTGAGAGGGAAAGGACCTCCCCACCCCAGCCTGTGTTCATGGAGTACTTCCCCCCCCCCGCTCCATGCAGGCTGCAGTTCATAGTGGTGAGTGAGCCCCTGCCTGGGGCTGGAGGCGAGTGCGAGGATGTGGGTGTGGCCTACTTGGACCTGCGGGAGATGCTGCTAACAGGAAGTGACATGCTGGAACATGAGCTACATGGTAAGACAGCTGGGTCCCTCCTACCCATGGCAAAAAAAAAAGGGGGGGGGAGCAGAAAAATGTGCCCCACCCCAGGGGTCCTCAGATGTCAGACTTACAATTCCTATCATCCCTCCAGCCATTGTAGTTGGGGATTATGGGAGTTGTAGTCCAACATCTGGGGAACCAAACTCCCATCTTCCCTGGCCACAATGGCTAAAGGGATGATAGGTGTTATCGCCTAACATCTGGGACCCAAGGTTGGGAACGCCTGTGCCTCATCCTATTGCTCTTGCTGTCCTGGTGACAGGTTCTCCAGGCAGCCCAATGGCCTTTGAGCCACTGCATCTCTGAGTCGAGGAACACCTCTCCTCCCTTCCTAGAGACGTAGGCTCCCTAGCAACTTGTGTCCAGGGTCACACCACTTCCGACCCTGATCTGCTCATCTCACATCTCTGCTATTGCAGTTGCCAGTTCCTTGGATCCCAACACGGATATCGGGACGCTGAAGGTCTCTGTAGAAGCAGCTGCTGCCCTGCGTGCGATCTACTGGGCGGGGAAGAGGGAAAGGAACGAACCATGAGGGGTGAGCGCGCGGGAGGCCGAGCACTAGAATCAATGGGACTCTATGACCGAAAGGATGCTTGGGAGCATTGGAGAGAAGGCAAGGAAGAAGCCGACAAATAAACTTTCCAAATACTTTAAAAAAAAACATTTTTATTGATCAGATTTTTTTTTTCCAAAGTCAAAAATACCAAGAGTGCTAACGGCTACGGGGAAAAATTGAGAAAGCCTCTACTCCCGCCACCCCCACCTGGATCGTTGACCCCTCCCCACAGGAAAAAGGGAGGCAGAGAGTAGGCAATGCATTCAAACCCCCCCACCCCACCCTCAAACACTTGCTTACCGGAGACCTGACTCGGCTACCGAGAAAACAGATAAATACAGAGGCTGACAATGAAGAAGAAAACAAAAGCAACGAAAGCAGGAAGCCTTTTCTCTTGCCTGTGTCATCCCCCAATCCTTGATTAATTCTCGCCCTCCTCTCCGTCACTGCCCCAAAGCAGGCCTTCCCGTATCTTACAGGGCTTTGCTTGAAGAAACTCGACACAACCGCCCTCTTTCCCCACCAGCGCAAGACGCCAAGAAAAGTAGCACAGTCCGCTTCACTGAAGTACATGCTGTTACTCTGGAGTAGTTCTCAGGCCAAGCTGCCCCCCAAATCTGTCTAACAATAAACACACTGGGAGCCAGGGAGGAGCTATGGGGGTGAAGGGGTTAGAGTCAATATGCCCTACAGGTGGCGGGCGGGGGGGGGGAAGAGGAGAGCAAGGAAAAGGGGAGATGGGAACTGTAGAGAACAGCATCACTGACACCAGATTCCTCAGCCTCACCCCCCAACACTGCCTTTCTACCCTCCCGCTTGGCAGAGTTTGCGTGACACCACAAGAGAGCAAGGCCTGGAATTCCCTCACAGCTGATTGGTCCGTACAAAATGGTCAGAAAAGACTCGAGGAACAAAAACAAAACAGAACGAAAATACTCCCCAGAGAAACGGAAAAGGGCAAGGGGGTGTGTGGGGAAAGATGAAGAGTTCGTGGGGAAAGGGCTGGCTGCCACCAGACCTGAAACATTGGCTGCTGGATGAGGCCTCAAAGCCCCACCCCGCCCCAGGACTGGAGGATGGGAAGGGCCCGAGTTCACCGGCTACTTCCTCTTCTTCTTGGGGGGACCTGAGCTCCGGCCGGGGCTGCGACTGTGGGAACTGCGGTGATGCCCGGAACTCTGGGATGATGGGACCTTCCTCTTACGGCTGATGGTGCGGGTCCGCTCTTCTTCTTCCTCGTACCGGCTCTCGCGGTCAGCTGCAGGGCAAGAGCAAGGAGGAATTCAGAGACTATATTCCCATAATTGTCGCGATGGCTCCTACACACCCACAGCGTCGTCGGCCCAACCGCTTGCAAAACATGCTTGCCAAAGCTTCAGAGCCAAGAACAGAAACAGGGCCGGGCTCTTACCTTTCCGCGCTTCCTCCTCCAACTCATCCCAGTCCTTCCCACTCTCCTCCTCACTGCCCAGGGATTCCTTGGAGTAATCTGCCAAGAGGAAAGACACAAGGAGCTTCTTAGGCCAACGTGATGGGGGGGGGCTGGGGGGGTGAAGTCCCAACAAAGGAGCAGCTGGTTGGGCGACATATTTCATCAGACCTTTTCCTCGATTTCAGGTGCTTAGAAGGCTGCAGGTCTCTGGGACCACGCAGAGCTTCAGCAGATACTCCCTTGCTGCCGCTGCCATCAGAGCAGTGCTTCGAGAGCAAACCGACTCGGGCCAGCTTCTCCTCACCCTCCTTGCAAAGCCCACAAGGAGGACAGGGAGAGAAGAGGAGGCTGCTGGCAACCTCTCCACTTCCCTGCGCCACTTTCAAAGCTTGCAAGGATTGGTTTTGAAAGGGGGCTGGCCCCCCCACCAAGGCAAGGCAGCATTTGGGGCCTGACCTCAGGCATCACAGTACCTGGGGCCATTCCTGGTGGTGCACAAGAGGAAACGGGGAAGGCTATTACCTCAAGACATTTCAGGAGAGGACAATCATACAGTACACAGGCATGGGAGTTTTTCTGTGAGACTTCTTAAGTTGGATCTGCAACAGCAGATCCTGGGACTGCAGAAGTGACGGGAAGGACACCCTGGCTTCTGCCACCACCCTCAAGGGCCTTTGGGTGGTAGCACCCTCTCTTTCCCAGGAAGGGAAGACCAGCCTGGCCCCAACCTGATGCAAATACCCCTTGATGAAAACTTGCCACTTCAATCTGGCCTTGTCAGACTGATCCTCCTATTCTCCCTTTCCCCACTACTCCTTCCCCTTCCTTTTCCGTGAGTAGGCCCTGAGGGCAACGCCCATGTCCCATAGGCAGCTGCCATATACCGAGTCAGACCCTTGGTCCATCTAGCTCAGGATTGTCTACCTAGACTGGCAGCAGCTACTCCAAGGTTGCAGGCAGGAGTCTCTCTCAGGCCCATCTTGGTGGTGCCAGAGAGGCAACTTGGAACCTCCTCACATTTTGTCTGATGTGAGCTGCTTTGGGGAGACACTATTTGTCTGAAAGGCAGGATTTAAAAAACCCACAGAAATAAAATCGTTCTCTGGGTTTCAACCCATCTCCTGTTTTATTACTCTGCAATATCCAGTGCCTGCATTTTGATTAAAAGGTATAAGTTTTATACTCCCCTCCTCCCAACACAGCCACAGTGATATGAGAGATATGGGGGTGGGGGGCTGAGAGAGAGAGAGAGAGAGCGAGAGAGAGAGCGCTCCGATGTTGAAGATAAAAAACCAAGGAACACCTTTAGCAGGCTTTGCTGGCCAGCATACAGCCTCAAGGACTGGACTTTTTTAAATGGGCAAGCCTAAAGGAAAGGGGCATTCTGGGTTACACTGCAGCCGCTCACCTGATTCCTCGGCCTCAGAAGAATAGTCCTCATCACTGTCTTCCTCCTCATCCTCGTACTCTTCCTCGGAAGGGTTAAATGTCTCATCCTCTATCTCGGACTCGGACTCCCCAGCTTCGGCGTCACTTCCCTGGAGGAAAAGGAGGAAGGGAAGGGTGGTGAAGGAGGATAGTCTGGAGGCGAGAATCAGGAAAGCCAGGCTCAACTCTTGAGAGATTGTGGGATGAAGCCTAGGGTGGAGTTTTTCTATATGTCTGAAAGTTTAAGTACATTACAGTTACTGGAACAGTTCCACTCCATTAACATGGTTAATTAACATGGTCATTCAGAGAAAGGGCAGGGGCTGGGGTAGAAATCTGCATCGTTTTAGGGAGGAGGATCGGAGGGTGAGCTAGAGCAGAATTCTAGAACTCTTCTTCTAGAACTACACACTTCTTTTCCTGAAGGTGTGTTGCACCAGTTTCTACCCCTACACCTCCAGAACTTTACATCCCAAAGACTACCTGCCACACTCAGATCTTTGGAATTGAATTCAGGCAGCTTCTCAAGTTCCAGACAGGATGCTGACTGCTGAACAAGCGGTTCCGCCCACCCCAGCCCTGCTTTCTGGCTACTGCTGTCGGCACCAACTCAACATACCTCTCCCTCGGGCTCAAGGAATGACCAGCCCCCTTGCTCAAAGAAGCCTTCCGGGTCATCCACAATCGTTTTCATGATTTTGGTCCAGTTGAGGGATTGTACTCCTTCCGTGTACTTAATGTCGCAAGAGCTAACATGGGGTTGGGTGGGGTGGGGGAGAGATAGAACAGATTAATGCACAGCACAAACACAGGCTGAATTCGGAACTACCTTTTCAAATATTATTACTTTTAGCCAAGGGCCTCACAAATCTAAGAGAGAGGAGGAAACTGAAGGCAAGGATAAACCGAGGAACAATAGGCAGTTATTTCATTTACAAGTCCTTAGACTTCGATACAACAGAACACGGAGACTAGGATGTTGGGCCAAAGGCTTCATGAGAAACAGCAGCAGCTTACTTCCACCATCGTTTCTGCAGTAAAGAACTTCCATCTCTGTGCTGCTTGTATGACGACCCCGAGGGGAGTCAACTCCCGCTGCTCCCTCTGCTCTGTGGTCACGCCAAGAAAAGTAGTAGCTGCTACTCTAAGTTATATTAAAGGGAAGACACTGTTTTTAAGGAGAACACTCTAGCCATCTCATTTGGCCCAGGAGGTGCCAAGTGGTCAGAGTCTACTCCCCAACTGCCTGCACTGAGCAGGATTCAGACCTTTTGGTACTGTGGTGCATCACTGGCGGAAGCTCTTTCAGCCAACTGAAGGAAGGTTCAGCCAATGATGAGTCTTGAGTTGAAGGTCTGGATGTCACCCAATGTCTCTTTCAAGTGCTTGGGGAAAGTAGCTGGCAACAATTCTGGACATTCTGGCAATAATTTAGAACACACTAAAACACTACCAAACCTGGGTCCCCAGAGGTTGGACTACAACTCCCATCAACCCCAATCACAATAAATGGTACCCAAAAAGGTTATCGCCCACTCACTTGAGCCACTCCTTGATGGGGTCGAGTGAAGCCACAGGGATGGCGTTGATCATGGTGACCTTCTTGCTGTAATCTTTGTAGACGATGACCATGTCAAAGTTCTTCAGGTGGAACTGTACCCGCTCAAAATGAATCAGCTCCACCTCATCCAGTGTCACCACAAACGGGGGCTGCAGGCAAGATGGAAAGGGAAGAGTCCGTTTTCCAAATCTCCAAACCCCTAAGGCAAGGGTTCTCAAAACTGAGGTCCTCAGATGCTGCTGGAGTACAATTCCCATCTGCTCTGACCACAATGGCCGAGTACAACATCTGGGGACCTATGGTTGATAACCTGTGCCCTAAAGGATACATTTTTCGTCCCTGTGGCTGCATACAGGCACACCTCTTACCATGTCAGGTAAGAAGTGAAGGTGAAGCTGAGCACCGTGTTTTCTCCCTGCAGGCTCATCTATGCCCTCCCTTAAGCAGGCATGTGCTAATACTTACCCACTCAGTGCAATTCACCAGGGCACTGCTGGTTGGCTGGAGCAGGCAAGTGCTTCTGTAGGGGGCGCCATTGAACCTGCCATAAGGAGATTGAGGGGGAGAAAAAGTATTGAAGCCATTAGTGGAGGAGAGGGGAAAGAGGCAACCCCCCTCTCCCTGCAACCAGGCCCTCCCTCAATAAAACAGATGGGACTGAAAGCTCTGTGGAAAGTGACAAAATCATGGAAGGGCCCAAGAAGTCACTTGGTCCAGCTTTGTGTCACTTGTCATCCTCAGGTCACATTACTGACAGCAGGACCCAAACTAAGTCAGTCAGTCACCTACCTGAAATTAATGGGACTTTAAACTAATCATGACTAACAGACTAAATCCTGCCCTGGATACAGATTTCTGCCACTACCTTTGATTTCCTGAGAGTTTTCCTTTTGTTCGTTTGCAAAAATATAAAGTTTTTAGCTTTCATTGATATGGAGAAAGACAGGAGATGCAACCTGTAGCTTCTGCTAAAACTTAGAAATTAGGATAACTCTTTAGGAAGATGATTCATTAAGCATGAACACCTGTTCCTAACCAAATCACATGCTTCAAGTTTCTTGCAACTAAAGGGGATGGACAAATAGTATTATTATTATTAATTAGATTTTTATAAAAATAAAAAGATATGGTTTTAGGGCTCTTTTAAAGGCTGCTAAAACTCTTAAGCCTCTAATATCTATAGGGAGCGGATTCCAGAGCCCAGGAGCAGCTACAGAAAAGGCCCGATCCGGAGTCACCGCTAGGCCAGCTGACACACATTCACCTATTTACAGAATTTTGACATTCCAGTGGCAGAATTATTCACCCTTGGCAGCATACAGTCTCCTTGGATGATATGTGAGAGGGGGATGAGAGTGGCGATTCAAACCCTGAAGCAGGGCTATCCCCCTCTCATGCTGCCCTTTACAGAAACCAGCATAGCTCAAATTACCCATGCCCTTTTAGCAGTACAAAAACCAAGGCACTGTCTGACAGCGGCCCCTCTTACCCCAGGTCCCGGAAAGGCACCTCGAATTCCAGTTCCTCCTTGGTCAGGGACTCCACCTTCTCAATGAAGTTCTTGAACGCTGTTTTCAGCTTGTGTCTCATTTCACGCTCCATCTAGACCGGGCAGGAGCCACAGGGGTCAGTCACCCAGCCTGGCAATAGCCCCCGCAAACTGCCCGGCCAGCCACCGGGCAAGACACAAGCAGCCCTCTCTCTCACCTGCTCAGCATAGAGGTCGTCGCGGTCGTGCATGTGCTGGTGCTTGCCAAGGTCTGTGGTGATTTCGCCCACCTCGGTATAGAACTGCACGTCCGTGTGGCGCTTCTTGCCAAACATGATGGCATTCTGGAGTTTGTGACGAGAGGAAAGTGGGGAGGAGAAGCATGAGTGGGGATGCATATGTACACTACAAGCATGAATCCAAAGTTCTGTGCCAGGGTAATAAAGCCCCATGCCAAGAACAGCTGATTTCTAAAACCTCAGTCAATGCCGTGCATGAAAAAGCCTGTAATTTTGTGGTGTTTACCTGGCATATTTCATTGCGCTTGTTAGCCATGGACGAGACACCAAAAAAAGCCAGAGCATTTAGGGAGCAGCAACTCCCCCTCCCACTCCACCCATCAAGTGCAAGTTCTGCTCTGCTCCAGCTCCTGAGATTCCAACAAGCACTGCCGGCAGACTGTCAAGTTGATTTCTGCGGCCATGCTTGCTAGTAGCTAGCTGCGTGTGTGTGTCACACACACACACACTCTCTCTCACACACATACTCATTCTCAGACACACACTTCATTACCACTATCTTACCCACAGTAGCTCAGGGCAGAAGTGCATACTTTGAATGCAGAGCGTGCCAGGTTCAATTCACCAATATCCCAATTTTTAAAAATGTTTTAAAAATGTTTCTCCCCACCCTCCGCAAGACCTCAGGTTACAAGTTTGGGGAAAAGACTGCTTGCAGCCTTGGAGAGCCACAGACAGAGGCTGGCATGCAGACTAACCAGGTGCTTGTGTAAGGATGCTGTACTAGGTTCTTCTGCCAAGTCTGCTGCCTGTGTTCCAACTAGCATTGATCCACCAACTACACAACCTGTGGCACACCTTATGTGTTTTGCGGGGACCTTTTGTGCGACAGCTTCCTTCCGCACATTTTCGTGATGTGCCCAGCTATACGATCTTCTTGTGCGAGTGCAAATTTGTTCACTGTGCAAGTGCTTTGTTGGACAAATGTCCGTTAGTTAACCCCTCCTAACGGAGCAAAGAGAAACCTTTTAAAGAGGTTCTCTTTTATTTAGCAGTGGGAGAGCAACAGTCCCTTTCCAACCGTAGCACAGCATCCCTCCAGTGGCCGTTGCTGGTGTCTATCTTGTGTTGCTTTTTAGATCATGAGCCCTTTGGGGGCAGGGAAGCATCTATATGTTGAGATGTAAACTGGTTTGAGAACTTTGTCGGCCAAAATAGACAGAATTCTGCTAGATGTTCCAGTGGTCAGATTCAGTATAAGGCAGCTACATATACATACACACCAGAATTTCTAGAGAAAACCAAATTCTGCACCACTGAAGGATCAAGGAGAAAGGAAACCCCACCAGAATGCCTCAGGAGCCACCCTCAGTCTCCTGCCTCCAGTTGGAGAAGTACCTTGAGGTGAAAGTGCAGCACAATGATCATCTCCCCATCACAGGGCTGAAACACGGCATGCTTGATGTTGTTGTACAGGATGTCCACCTTGTCCCCCCGCACAGAGGTGAAGCGGAAACCTGCCAAAGAGGAACCCCGTCAGAGATGGAAGCGGCCTGCTTCTGCCTGGTGGGCAGGTGTGGAGTCCCTGGCATGGTGTGCCCTAAATCCCAGAAGAGCCTCTCAGCTAAAGGAGATGAGGAAGGAGGCCATAGGACAGCTGAGAGAATCCCAGTCATCTAGTAGTTTAGGCACCTGAGTCCGGTCATTTTAATAGCCTTGGCAAGGGCACTTCTCAAAAAAGGTCCTTTTCTTGCGTTGCGTTAGCCCCAAGGACAGCTGCTGATTGTGGGCTTCCCAGATGCTTCAAGTGGGCCACTGTAGGAAACAGGGTGCTGGACTAGATAAGCCTTGGGCCTGATCCAGCAAGGCTCCTCTTATATTTTAGATCAGGACTCTGGCCCTCCTGCAGGCCAACAATCCCTGGCTATTGGCCACTGTGGCTGGGGGGCCTATGTTGAGCAGGCCTGTTTTAGACAGAGCGGCTTGTCTGCCCCAACAGGCTGCACTGTGGGGCTCCCAACTCTCCATACCATTGACATGAGCCTCCAGAGACCCCTGCATCCTCTTCTGGGCAATGTTGGGGCGGATGTAGAGGTCCTTTAGCTTGGGATTGCTGCGGTTCAGGTTGATCACCAGAGAGTCTTGTTTGACGATGCCCTGGGAAAGCAGATGAGGAACATCCACATCAGCCCATTTTTTCCCCACATTAAGAATCCCAACACCTCTCCATGCCCTCAGTCAGAGTCTCCCTATTCCCAGGGTTATAATTCCCCCAACTGCATCTCACCTCCTTCTCTTTCTCCTCAGCCTCACGGGTCTTGTAGCGCTTCTGCACCTCCTTGATGATGCGGAAGGCATTCTGTAGGTTGAGAGCTGGCACTGTTTGCTCACCAGGCGTTTTTATGTTGGATGCCCGATAGGTTCTAGTGGGGTGGGGGGAGGGAAACAGCATCGTATTGGCAGGTGGAGACTGCAGCAATAAGTCCCAGTTCCTTTGGCTACAGCAACAAGGGGGGCTTGGAGACGCCCCACATATAGCCTGATGCTACGAAAAGAGAAAGGGTGACCACGCCCAAATGTGGGAGGTTTGGAAAGTCTACATCTCAGACCAAATTATGGAGAAAGGAAGGGTTATTGACCCCCAACGTGTGAAGAGAATTTGAAGCACTGGGCATGCTAAGGGAGGGAGGGGAAGAAAGAGAGAGAGAGAGACACACACACGGGGGGGGGGGGGGAGAGAGAGACAGTCAGACAGACAGACACAGGGGGGGAGAGAGACACAGACACGGGGGGGAGAGAGAGAGAGAGAGAGAGAGACAGACAGACACAGGGGGGAGAAAGAGAGAAAGCATAACAGCTGGGAAGAAACACACTAGTTCTTGAGCTTGCTCAAAACCAATGAGGCAATAGATGGCAGGGCGGGGATCCCAGGGCAATGGAAGATGCATCCCAGTAACATCCTATGGCACAGACTAGGCAGAGATTACTCACATTTCTTTCACAAAGGTGGCTTCAGGGTTTGGGAAGATGTTGCCCTCGTTGCGACCCAGAGCGCTGCCTGGGCAATAGAAGTTGATTCGCAGGTAGGTGTAGTCACCTTCCACTGACATACTGATGTTCTGCGAGGAAGGAACATGAAGAAGAGAGCTGGAGCATTGGCCTCCATGTAAAGCCCCTCCAGAATCCTTTTCTGTCCTGCCTGTCCCTTTCTGTGACCTCCTCCTACCACAGCACTCAGGGTATAACAGTGTTGACAATCCTCTGTACAGCAACCTCTCCTCCAAGGAAGAATGCTGGCTTTAATAAGCAAGCATGAATTGTCCCCTTTGCTAAGCAGGGTCTACCCTGGTTTGTATTTGAATGGGAGACTACATGTGTGAGCACTGTAAGATATTCCCCTTAGGGGATGGATGCAGATGCTCAGTGGAAGAGCATCTGCATGCTTCCACGCAGAAGGTTGCAGGTTCCCTCCCTAGCATCTTCAGGATGGGGCTGAAAGAGACTCCTGCCTGCAGCCTTGGAGAAGCTGCTGTTAGACTGTGTAGACAATATTGAGCTAGATGGACCAATGGTCTGACTTGCTATAAGGCAGCTTCCTATGTCTGATGCTGGCAAACACCAAGAAGAGGAGCTCTGATCCACTTTACTTCGGGGCAATTCCAAGGGTAACGGTCTCTTACTATAAGGCCATATTACAAACACTTAATTATAGATAGTGCCTGAAATGTGCAAAATACATCAGTAACAAATGGAATCAGATGTCCAAATATTCTGATTCTGATACCGAACATTGCACATTTCATGTGCTATCTACAGCATTTAAAGAATTTGAACAAATATGGCCTTATATGAGATGTTCTCTTGCCAGTGACTGCTGCTGATATCTTATCTTACATTTCTTTTTAGTTTGTGATTCCTTTTGGGACAGGGATCCATCTTATTCATTTATTATTTCTTTATGTAAACCGCTTTGGAAACTTTTGTTGAAAAGCGGTATAAAAATTTGTGTTGTTGTTTCTTAGATGGTTTCTGGGATTTCTTCCTTTGTCCTTATGGCTCCAGCCACTGAAAAAGTGGTAACATGCCCGATTCCGTTACACTTGGAATTGCCCTTTGAGAGGGCTCAGTATAGCCACACAGCTGTACCTCTTAAAGCTCCTTCATTTCAAAGCTGTTATCACCCCCAACTCAGCAGTTGAGCCACCAAGCTGCAGGTACCCCAAGACAGCTGCATTCTTCTGACCCTCAGTTGCTACCAAGCCAGTACCTTGATAGTGGCAATGTGGAAAGGCGTGGCAATGCCAAAGACGGGCATAATGACAGTCTCGTACTTCTTGTCAATGTAGATCTTCATTTCCCGGATATGAGGCTCCTTTGGCATAAGGGATGGGTTCTTGTATGAGACGTTTGACTTACGAGCCCTGTGAGGGACAAAGAAGGTGAGGAAATTTGACCAATCTGGGCTTCCAGCTGTCAACTCCAGAAGTTACATGAATGTAGCCTATACTTGGCAACAGGGCCTATTGGGGTCCAGTGTACCAAACAAAGGCAAAGGGATGCTGCAGAACTCCAATCTTCTCACACGGACATACTCACTTCTGAATCTGCTGCTCCCCTTTCTGCTCTGTCAGCCGCCGTCGGGCTTCTTCGTTGAGCTGCGTGGCCAGTTCCTTCTGATGTGCTCGGCGCTTCTCTTCAGCTGTCAACTCATTCTGGATGCAGTGGAAGAGAATGTGAGATTTCCTCACTTGTCTCTGCCAGATGCACTCCTGCCCTCTTCCCAACTAAATACGGTGTCAATAAATTGGCAAATTCCCAAACGGAGGCCCACCAAAGGCCTCTCATGGCCCTAAAAGCCAACTCCCTCATACCCACACTGGAAGGTTAACAGCCTTCCATACCCGAGTTCTGTCGGTCAGCAGGGCTGTCCGGGAGGTACGGCCAAGCAGGATTTCAGGGTCATCCTTTTCTTCTTCCTCCTCCTCCTCATCCTCTTTCTGTGACAGAAAAGCAGGAATTACACTTCTTGTATGCACATGTCCATCAAAGCTTAACAGTTAACTTGTTTCTCTTCTCAGGGCTTTTGTTCTCAAACTTATTCTGCAATATTCTCTCTCAGAAATTGCCCCCCCCATATAAGAGTTTTGTGCTGCAGATGTGGAAATAAGAGTAAGAAAAACACCCAATAAATTTGGTCTCAATTACCTCTAACGTCAGAAAAATGCAACAAACCAAATACAATGGCCACAACATAGGTGAAGACTACTGAGCCTCAGCAATGTCTACACTGACTGGTTATCCAAGGTTTCAGATAGGGGCTTTCCCTGACCTCCTTGGAGATGCCAGGGTTTGAACCTAGGATATTCTACATGTAAAGCAGGTTCAACCCTTCCCCAAGGGCTAGAGACACACATATCCGAGCAGGAGTGTTACAACTCGGCATGAATTTGGAATGCCATGAAGTACCTTTGGTGACCAGTCAGCTCCTACACTTCCAACTGGATTCCCCACCCCCCACCCCGACCACATTTCTTGGCATACCTCATGCAATCACCCTGTGCGCCCTTAGACCTTGGGTATACAAACCCTAGATCTCACCTTGAGCAAGATGCTGACATTCTTGACCTTCTTCTTGACAGAAGTCAGGAGAGTAGCTGGGCCATCCTGCAGAGGAAAGAAATTAAAGCAACCAAGTTATGAACTGCACATAGTTATGCACAGAGTTATGACTGCACATAGATAGGGGACCTGTTGACATCATGGTGAGAGCTACCCCCCACATACTTCTTCTTTACTCTTGTACCCACCTCCTCCACCAACACGGTGTCTCCTATGAACAGTGCATACGTTTTCTCCTCTGGCTTCTTTCCCTCTTTGTTTGACAAATCTGAGAGCCCCACGTTGAGACTGAACACCATCCCTGTGACAGAAAGAAGGCAGCTTCAGAGGAAAGGTCCCCTGAAACACTTTCGCAAGGGCCTTCTGAGCTGCCCACTCCTGACACACCTGTGAAGGTGTGCAAGAATGAACTGAGAAAGCAGGACAGCCTAGTCATGTTTTGACCGGAGAGATGATGGTCTCACCTTTTTTGAGACGATACTGATTTTTGTTGTTGATCACAAGGGAACCTTCTCTGAACTCAATGCCCATGGCAAACCTGGGAAAGGAAATGGGAAAAACATTCCGTCTTCCAACTATTAGAGGACAGGGCTGTAGCTCAGTGGAAGACCATCTGATTTGCAAGTAGAAGGTCCCAGGTTCAGTTACTGGCATCTCCAAGTAGGGCTGGGAAAGGCTCCTGCCTGAAACCTTGGAGAGTACTGAGAAGTATAGAAAATTCTGACTGGCTTCTTTCTGAGCTAGAAAGACTAATGGTCTGACTTGGTATAAGGCAGCTTCCTATGTTCCTATGCCACTCACGAGTCTCTCAGATTCATAGAGGCTAGGTCTATCAATAATTACTAGTCATGATGGCTATGTATCACCTCTGGGTTCAGAGGCAGAATGTCTCTGAATATCTGTTGAAGGGGAGCAACAGCAGAAGATGGCTCTTTGTTGCTATGTCCTGCTTCTGGGCTACCCAGAGGCATCTGGTTGGGACCTGTGGGAAACAGGGTGATGGGACTAGATGGACCTTTGGTCTGATCCAGCAGGGCTGTTCTTATGTTCACTGCATGAAGGATGCAGCTACAACCCTGAAGAAAGGTGGGGTGGGACAGCAGGGGAACTCAGGAAGGCTTTTTACCCCAAGTTCTTGGTGATTTTGCTCAAGAGTTCTGGTTTCTGCTTCTTCACCATGTCCATGACAGCAGCGTAGACCTCACACAGCTTTGCACCTGACAAGCAGGGAAAAGAAAGATCTGTATCCCACTGGATCTGCTCCCCTCTCCCCACTCCACCCCCACATGCCCTGAAGAGAAGTGCAGCCATACCCCAGCCACCTCAAGGGTGGCCTGCGACTTACCATGTCTTAGTTCTTTCAGCATCTCTTCCTGAAGTTGCAGCAAAAAGGCGTAGTTGTCCTGCATCTCCTGGGGTGGGTCAACCATGAGCGTGCGCACCAGGTTGGAGCAGTATGACTTGTAGCGGATGCCCATGGCACAAGTGACTGTTCCAAAGTGCATGTAGCTTTTTTCGCTGGGGAAAGAGAAGCGGGGACGGGGTGGGGGGAGAAGAAGCCGTAAGAGCAGGTGGCATTATGCATGGGCCAACTGACAAGGGTGCTGTGCAAAGGCACACTGGTCATTTGAGCACATCACTGGGACTTCAGCATAGAACTTCTCTCATATACTTTCATTTAAGTTACCCCAAAAAGAAATGCACGCTGCCCTAACCTCCCTAGAGCAAGGTAGTACCCAACTGTAACAAATCAGAGAGCCAAACAGAAAGTTGCTGATTTCATAGGTCCTCATCTCTGAGCAGGTAAAATTGTGCAGAGCAAGAGTTGTGAGCTGCATAACCAAAGGCTTTCAGTTACTGTATTTACCTGAATCCAAGATGAGGTTTTTCCCAAGTTCTTCAATGTTAGAAACTGGGGGATAGTCTTAAATTCAGGGCCCTTTTCCTTTTGGGTAAATAGTATAACCTATATTTAGCTCATATTTTAAAGGGGGTTGTTTTAAATTCAGGGCCGTCTGATTCAGGTAAATACAGTATGCTTTTAGATAGTTTTATTTATTTACAGTTTTTAAAAGCCTATTAAAACTTATTCATGTGTTATTTAACAGGTTTTTTTATCATGCTTTCCTATAAGACCACTTTCAAAGAAGGTAGTGAGAGATATTGTACCATTCAACACAAAATTATGCTGGTCAGGCAGCAGAGACAGCTACTGGTGGACATAGTGTAAAAAATCTCTCTCCAGCTCTCTGCTGCCACTGCTGTCGGTAGCAGTCTACAGCAAATCCAAGTGGAAAGAACCTGACTGCAGGAAGTGTGCCACCAGGCAGCACCAAATGAAATCATTATAACACTCATTTAGGAGATATATGAATGACACAACATGGGAAGCTTGATTTTAAGTTAACTTGCTTTAAATGGATCCACCCTTTCCACGGATATTCACTGACCTGACAACACTGAACTTGAGATTGTAATTGCCTCCGCTCTGGATGATGGGTGGGTAGCACATCTCCACGGTGGAGGGGTCAGCCCCAGAAAGGTATTTCTTCTCCTCTATGGCCTTCTCTACTGACTCTGCTAGCTTGCTATGCCGCACTTTCTGCCAAAAGATGGAGAGGAGTTAATGGTCAGTAGAGAGACATCTAGCATGTGTGTTGTGGGTGTGGTGTATAGGGGGAGAGGAATAAAACCCTCAAGAATTCCTGAAATTGTTATCAGTAGGGAGAAGGATAACTGCATCTCTGGAAGCCTTGAGAAATATACAGGGCCCTAGGAAGACCTAGGGTGTCACAGCAACATGGATTCTGCCAGCGGATAGAGGCGTGAATGCTCTCTCTGATATGAAAGGAGTAGTCTTTCCTTTGAACCTTAAAGAGGAAAAGAGCATGTGTATGCAGTCACCCGTACCTCTGTGCTGCTGCTTTCAACTACTGGAAAGACCAGTACAGCCAGGTTATCCTAGTAGTGTGTCCCAGCTTGAAAGGACCAGGACAGTCATCAGCAACAATGTGGAGGGAGGATGTATTGCCCAGTATGGAGTGGGAGAAAGAAGCAAAAAAGAAAGACAAGGTGGCCAATGGCTAACATACCCAAGAAAAGCCAGGGAAACTAAATGTGAATCCAAAGAGAGATGATGGATCCAAGGCAAAGTAGCCCACCTCCCCCAGGTTTCTCAAGGCCTACGTGACCATGCCCCTGGCATCCCAGCTAAGGTTTTAGTCCACAACTGGGTTCCCTCCTCACCTCATCAGCATCAACAATCTCCATAACCCGCTCCTTCAGGAACTTGGTGAAGACCTCTGAAGAGATGGCAGCTGCTTTGCGCATCAAGGCAAGTTCTCCATCCTCCTTCACGGCAATGGTGTAGGCCACCACAGCACTGATATCCACCTTCAGGGAAGTTGGGAGGACATGAGCAAGAACAAACGTCTTACCGCCAACCTGCAACCCCCACCCCGCCCCATGCCACAGCTGGCTCTTCTCACCTTCTCAAAACCTTCCTTGTTGAGAGCATCATTCCAACTGTTCATGAACTCCCCAGGGAACTTGTCCTTGCTGAAGACCCCAATGCGCTTGCCATTCTTGCTGCCCTTTAGTGCGTCAATCATCTTGTCGAAGTTTGCCTTGTTGCTTTCATTCTGGAGAGGGGACAGAGAAGAGGAAATGAGGATGGGGCACCAGTATCCACATTTCAGCCTTTCCCAACAATCTCTTTCCACATCATAAGCAACTCAGGACAGGCTTTTCTAGCTGCCTGCTCACCTTCTCCCGCACAAGCAACGTGATGGCCGGCACCCCGTTGGTGCTCTCATTGCTCTTGCTGTTTGCAATCTGCTTTAGGAATTCCACCTTCTTCTTGCTGGCCATGAAGAGGATCTTGTCCTCACAGAAGACCATGATGGTGTCGGTGAGCTCGTAGCCAAAGAGCCATGTCTGCAAAGGTTGGAGAAGGGACCTCATGAGGAGCAAAGGGACTGTTATCTCCTTTCCATCCAATAATCCCTTATCTTTTT
The DNA here is from genome assembly GCF_027244095.1 of Hemicordylus capensis. Lineage (NCBI taxonomy): Eukaryota > Metazoa > Chordata > Lepidosauria > Squamata > Cordylidae > Hemicordylus > Hemicordylus capensis. Next base: position 9,020,107 of record NC_069662.1, on the reverse strand, counting down.
GTATGGAGACCCACAGCATTACCTGAGGCAAGAGAACACCCATTCTCACTCACCTGCAGGGCAGTGGATTTGGCATAGACTGTCTCTTCATCTACTCCCACAGAGACCACAATGGCATCAATGGTGGAATATTCATCTTCTCCTTTCTGCAAGAGAGTCAAAGAACTGCTTAGTATCGTGTGTAAGACACTCCTCAGACATCTAGATCCAAGGGAACTTTGAAACATCTACCATTGTCATACATTATGTGCAAGATCTAATACGAGGTCCCCACCTCCACCAACATGAAGATTCCTAGTCCCCATAGATACAAAGAGAAGCTAAAGGTGGCCAATGTCTGACGACAATGAAAGTTTTTAGTGGTTATGAGAAACAGCTCCAGTGCCCTGCTATTTCCATAGGTCCTCCCACTCAACACCATGGTATCCCCTCCCTTCCTATTTGGCCTTTTCCATTCCTGCAGCCACTCTGAAGAAATTATAACCAGTACTTCTACTTCTACCACTGCCAATATTTGGTCTTGACTGTGATGCCAAATAAACAGAACAAAATATATGGTTTATGTGACTATACACCAGAGCTTCTTTAAAATCTATTATAAATCTATTATACCGGCACAGTCATGCCAGTACAGCCAAGACGGAGAGTAGCTTCAACATTCCACCATTATAAGCCCTGAACATTCTATTGCTTCTAAAATCAAAACCATTTGTCCGATCTGCCTGGCCATCAGCACACATTCACTAGATGACAGGAGACACCTCCCGTGAAAAGCTTCTGAGGATCCGTTGGAAAATGGCTTGGATAGAGCAATATAAATTGTTTCTCTTTTGGAATTTTAAAGGGTTGGCAACATTCTTTCAGACTGAGGAAGTAGCATTTAAATGATTTTGTAGTCTATTTGCATAGTTTCAGCCTTTATACTGCATGCCAGAAAAGTGATTTTTGTATAGTATATCCCTCTGGGACCCAATTGATGGTTATTTCACAACTGGTCCTCAAAGTTGTGTTTTAAGAGACTGAAAAATGCATCTGTACTGCTAAAAGAGTCTGAGTCTATGGAATTTTGAAACTACGGTGCCCACTGCATTGCCCACAACCAGTAGCAACTTCCCTGTCCGAGCCTTGGGAGCAAGCAGTGTTTCCTCTAAGGCATGTGTGTGTGCTCACATTTTTTTTAAATGTCTGCTCAGTTTATTTTAGATCCTGCTCAGGTTTAATCAGGAAGTCTCTATTTTGAATATACATGTGCACACACTGCCTTGATACTTGCCACCCAGAAAAAAATTCATTGCACACAGATGAAAAAAATTAGAGAGAACACTGCTCAGGAGCACAGTTTCCTTCCCTGCCCTCTTATTTCTTTCCCCCACTGAATCTATCTATCTATATAATTCTCTAAGGCGTACCCATGGCTAATCTTGTGTGTGGCAGCTCTCACGAGTTCACGAGCAGAAGCACTGTGGTAATTGGGCAGTGGGGATTCCATATGCAGAGAGGGAGGAGGAGCCTGTGATGGTTAAGGTCAGTTGGAATGCAACTGTTACTGGTTGGAAGATGTCCCTGATTGTAAAGGAGAGGAATCTATCTATCTATCTATCTAGGATAGAAGGAGGAAAGAGTCCCTTCAGGAGAAGGAGGCTGCCATTGCCATTAGATGAGGAAACAAGTTGAACAAGATCTGTTAACTCAGGAAGGGAGATAGAAAGAAAAAAAGAAGGGAGGAGAAGAAAGACGGGGAAGAGCGAGTGGAGGAGAGAGAAAGAGAAAAGGGGAGAGCGAGAAAGACTGAAGGGTGAGCGACGGGTCCGAGCCTGACAGCGGCCTGAGGGGAATGAGCGGCCTTGGTGGTGCCTATTAGCAGCAAGGAAGGGCCCAATCAACCACTGCTGCTGTTTGGGGCTACCAAGGCCATTGGCAGAAGGAGGGAGGCAGGCAGGCAAGGGAACGGGCCCGGGCCTGTCTGTGGCCTGAGGGGAACAAGTGGCCATGGCGGCAAAGAAGGGCCCGGTCAACCACTGCTGCTGATCCTGTGGGGAGGAGCAGGAGTGGGGCTTGAGTGAGAGTGGGGAGATCTCAGGGGATGGGGGCTGCAGCTTGGCCAATAGGCACCAGCAATGCTACAGCTGCAACCAAGAGGGGTGAGGAGGATGGAAGCAACGGCATAGGAGAGGAGCAGGAGTGCAGCTCAGGTGAGTGGGGGCTGTGGCAGGGGGTGAGGGGAGCAATCAAGTACTAGCGCGCAGATGCTCTGCTCAGGTTAAGCTAGTAGCTTTTAATACTGCTCCTTTGCCTTAGAAAAAGTGCTGTTCGACTTTGGTCAACAGTTACTCATGGTCAGTGGTTTTTCAAAACCATGTGCGTTTCATCCCAACCTCCAGCCAAAACCGGCGCAATGCTCTGTGCAGCCGGGTGTAAGTGGGAGGCAGGGGGAAGGAGACACACTCCATTTAGGCTATGAATGGCTCTTCTGGGGTGTGTGTGTGTCTGTAGTCTGGGTATATGCATGCGGATGGCTGCAGTGTGTGCATGCATGTGTTGTGTGTGTGAGAGAATGGCTAAGTCACTTGTGAACAGCTTTTACACTATTTTGCTGATAACATCATCCTGAAGGAAATTAAATCAAGCAGGAGAACTCTGAGGTTTATGGGAAATTTCTGGTAAGATAAATCTGTAGTTTAGGACATGTTTGTTAAAACATTTGTTGTTTTTAATTATCTTTGTGTTGTGTGTGTGTGTGTGCATGTGCGCTTTAAAAAAAAAGAAAAATGAAATACAGATTTAAAGTGAACACAAATTACCTGCTTCTTGTGTCCTTATTCACTGCTGAATAATCACGAGGTGGGATCACACTGTCACTATTACTGAATCCACTGATTTCATTTAATTGTGTTTTTTCAAGCTAGGGGTGGAGTGGAGTGTAACTTTTTCATAGTTGAAGATTTTACAAGGTTTTTGGTATTCACCATCAGGAAGTTCTACATTGTCCTTTGGGTGAGCTCTTCCCCATAGTGTCTAAACAGACTTTCCTTTTTAACATGCCTGGAAATTTAGTAATCCAAAAACCTTTGATTTAAGATGAGAGTTAAGATGCTTTATATTTTCACTCACGTTCTAAAAGGAATGTTAAGGCTCTCATCTTAACTTCCGCACCATATAAGCTGTCAAGACTTTGTACAGTTAGGTATATGATTATGGCTTTAGAAATGAAGCTCCATGCACCCACACTTTGCCTTGGTCTTTCAACTGGACATTGGGCTGGGGAAGGATGCTTCCAGGCAGACATTTAATAGGTGCAGTTTCCCTAATCACTTTCTAGAGATGCCCCTGTGAATTTCTGCCTGATACATCTCTGATCAGGGCAAAGTGTGAGTGCATGGAGGCTCATTTCTAAAGCCATCATCATATATCAGACTATACAAAGTCTTTACAACTTATTTGGCCTGGAAATTAAGATGGGCACCTTAAATTGCAATTTCCATTCTTTTTAGAGCACGAATGAAAATGTAAAGCATCAATTCTCATCTTAAACCAAAGGCTTATACTGATTCTATTTGGTGTTGTAAGGGCAAACATTACCTCCTTGTATTTTGCTCTGGATACTGAATACTGAGATGGAATGCATCATGGAAACAAGATGCAACATTATCCACAACTTGCCCTGCCAAGAATCTGGCAGATAGAAAGAAGTCACATGTGAGTAGTGGGAGAAATTCCTCTATGAAGGTAGCTCTTAGAAACCAGAAGATAAGGCAGCAGATGGACGGAGAAAGCCCTAATGGGCCTCTGAAAGGGCTTGAAAGCTATCAGCCAATTTACGACTAAAGTTGGAATGTTCCACTGGAACAGAATTCCATATCAACTGGATAACAAGGGGCAATGCTCCACACCAAAGCTTTCTAACCCAATTAGTAAGATCTACATCACTTTCTATAATCTAACACAGGGCTTGATGAATCCCAGGCGCAGGGAGCCATGATATCCTTACATCAACAGGGAATCCAAATATTTCATACTGATATTTTAATAATAGATAATAGTAATAGAACTGTATAATTAAAAGACTGTGCAATTGCATAAATAGTTCATTGGATCCAATCTTTTCAGTTAGACATAGAAACTATTTTAATGATTATTTGTGCATAAGTTTTATTGAAATACAGATATATTTTTATTGATACAGCATTATAATTTATGCAATTGCACAGTCTTAATTATACGGTTCTATTACTATTATGTCAAAATATCAGTAAAGAAGATTTGGATTCCCTGTTGATGTCTGGATTCATTGTTGAATCCAAATAGGGTTTTGTTTTCCTTCGCAGGGAGCCATGGTGCCTTGAAATTTAACCATGATGCCTAGACTATGATAGTCAGAGGGAAAGTTATTTAATAAAATCTTTGTCTCAGGCAATGCTGTTTCTGTTCTAAGCATTTTACCTGTAAAGGGAATAAAGAGAAGTCCATTTACTCTCCCTCTTCTCAATGTCCATTACTAAGTCCAGTAATCAAATGTCCATTGTCTGGCTCCTAAATTTTTGGGCTGGATCCTAGATCTAAAGAAAATTGGTCAAGGTCTGATCTGACATTACACCAGGGCTGGTCAGACAAACTGAAGCCTAAGGGTTTCATATAAATATCCTTATTAAGTTGAGAGATACACTGATCTTCTTCTACCTTCTCTTCTAGCAACTCCCACGTGTTCCTCAAATGTGGCCTATATTCCTTAAAGATGCCCACACGGAATCCCCATTAATTAGGCAATTGTTATTGCTCCTGAAGACACCTCTCCTGCTTGTCATTCCTCAGCCGGTCAACTGTCCACCTCCCTCAGCTGTGACCTCCCTCAACCGCAACCCCTGTGGAGTCTTGCCAACCGCCTCCTGGCGCGTGCTCCTCCCTTGCATGTGTCACCTCCTCTGGTCCCACCATTGGTCGTGGCTGCAGCGGGGGTGGAGCTTGCCACATCCTCATGCATCCCCCTGGTTGTCTGTCTACAGGAATTAATAATATAGACAAGCACTGGATGAAAATAGTGGCCCACCACCCAGTGAGGTAAGAGGCTCTGTGCAGGGTCAGCAGGAGCGACAGGGGCAGAAGGTGGGGCGGGGGAGGGCAGGAGAGACTGTGGGGGGGAGAGGCGGGGCAGGAGAGACTGGGGGGGAGGGGAATGGTCAGCGGGCAAAGACCCGCTGTCCACTGGAGACTGGGGAAGGTGGGGGGTGGGAGGGGAACATGCAGTGGGCGAAGCCCCGCCACCCGTTGGAGACTGGGGTAGAAGGGGGGGCAGAGGGCCTGAAGGTGGGGGGAGTGTACTGTCACACAGATGCTCTGTGCTGGGTCAGCTAGTATATTCGAATGTACAAGAATCCCCCAGAACCCACCTTTTCTGTAAAGCTTTCAGCAGAATCCCCTACTCCCCATACCCTACACCGCAATTAAGCCTAAAAACGTGTACATGAAATAACAGCATATTAAGGGTAAGGAAATATGTGTACATGAATATGCTATTACTTCATGTACATATATTAGCTTACTCTGCCTCCACTCCCTTCTGTTATTTTGTGTGTTTATTGAAGACTTTTTTTAAAACTCTAGCAGGCCTTCCCCTAACTATATACCTTTCTCTGAGACTGCCCTGTTTTGATGACTGCCTTATCCTACATTTCTACTTTTTTAGAGGTTATGTTCTTCTGTGCTTTTTAAAACAAATGTTATTGTAAGCCACCATGAATTAATTTAAGAAGTACAGTGGCATATAAATCTTTCAAGTAAACAAATATTAGATTGTGAGCCCCCCAGGGTAGGTATCTGTCAGAAAACGTCATGTATGTAGCTAGTGGTCTTGAACGATAAAGTTAACTTCTCTGTGACATAACATTTTGCTATGTTTACCTGCTAAAATGCCCATTTCTCCAAATGGCCCAAAAATGCTCTTATGGGAAACCCTACAATGGGTCTTTTTATATGCCCTTAAGGCTCTTATTAGAATCCTTAAAAAAAAAAAAATTATCAGCAAGCATCTAACTCACACTAAGCAACTGAAACAGGGTGGGGAGAAAAGCAAAACAAAGCTCAACTTTATCTTGTCCCTTCCTTGTAATTCTTAGGTTCAAGCATAGCTCCCACTCTGGATATTGATCTCTCCCCAACACCCCCGGATGTATCTGATACATCTGTAAACATGATCTGCAAGTCATGCTAATCACATGAATTGCCTAACAGATGTATTGGCTGCAACAAATCACCCACTTTCAGTGGGACCTTCAGGATATATACATATAAGAAAGCAAGAGCAGCCCTGATGGATCAGAGCAAATGCTCACTCCTCCTTTCCCATAACAGCCAATTGAATACCTCCAACAAAACCTACAAGAAGGGTATCAATGCAAAAGCTAGCGCCAGTTGCTGCCCAACCAGCAACTGGTATTCAGTTACATGCTGCCTCTGAAAATAAGAGATTCCACCTAAGCAATCATGGCTAGTAGGAGCTAACAGACCCATCCTCTGTGAATTAAGATTTGCCTCATAGACATAACTTACCTCAAGGCTAGCCCTGGGTCCCTACATGTTGTTGCGACTGAGGATGAAGGGAGTTGTAGTCCAAGGGCATTTGGACTATGGGAGTTGTAGTCCAACATCATCTGGGGACTAGAAATTGGGAACCCCAGACTTGTCTGACAAAAGTTGTTGGTGAGGTAAGGATGTGTGGCAACCAACCCAATGGTGAAAAGGGGTAGGAACAGAGTACTATTAAAACAATCCAGCCCAGTACCATCACTTAACCTGTTCCAAGTTATTGACTTTTAAAAGGCAAAGTAACTAGGGCAGCCTAATACTTAAGCATGATTTCCATATGATAAGCATGATTTCCATATGAGACTTGAAGCTGGGATGATAACCAGAACCACCACTTGTGCACTACTTGCAAGCAGGATAATAAAAAGGGCATGCACAAAGCAAGAGCTCTAATCTGTGTAAGAATACAAGAACATGCAGTGGCAGTTCATGCACACAGAGTAACCAGATACGGCCTTGGAAAAATACCACATGTACACACTTAACTTCAGTTGACCAGCACAGGCATAACTAGAGTACATATCTTTACAGGACTCCCAAGTATAGTAAAGGCCCCTTTCATGAAACAGAATGAGAAGTCTTGTGTATGTGCAAAGAGTGTGCAAGTGATTACTGGATACACAAAAACCAGTAGATATAAAATGTATACATATGCATATGCACACACACACACACGACATATAATAAGACAATGGCAGAGTAGAATGAAATGGAAAAAAACCCCATGGATTTGACAACAGTCAGAGGATGATGAGGTGGAAAGCCACTGGACTACTCACTACCTCTCCCAGGCAATGTCCCCCAGGCAAAAATCATAAAAAAAAATACAACCAAGGGGTTATAAGGAGAATTGAGAAGACCAAAAAATAATGAAAATGAACTGCAAAACTGTAACACTTAACATTTATGTCTTGCCACAAAGTAATTGGCCAAACAACACTGCATGTATTTGATACACATGTATTCACAATTTGTCTGCAGTCCTGAAAAGCAACCCCGCCAGGTTTGCAAAGTAGGATTATTACCCCCATATAACAGACAGCGGAAACTAAGAGACAGGGGAAAGTCGTCTAGGGCCACCTGGCGAGTCCACTTGGTGAGTTCATGGCAAACTTCAAACTGGAGTTTCCTGAAGACCGTATAATCCGGGAGCTACAGTACAGTGAGCACGAACCTTTGAAAATACTTTTACATTCAGGATTCTTATTGGGTTTTTCTTTTCTTTTCCAAGTTTTAAAGCCTAACTACCACGGCAGCACAGTATTCAGGAGAAACGGTATTTTGGCAAGACGCGTGAAATGACGGGGAGGGCAGGAAGGACGGGGAGACGGCGGCGGCAGCGATGCTCTTCCTCGTGTCTTGCTCGGGAAGAGCCAGAGGAAGAAAGAGGCAGATTCGGGGCTGACAGATCGTCACTAACCCCAAGTACGCGCAGCTGGCAAGGGCCGCCTGCCCTCTCCCCGTTTTACCCCTGCTTGCCTGCCTGCCCTCCCCTCCTTTCTAGGGGCTGCGGAGCCTCCTCGGGGCACGGAACCTAGTGAGGAGAAGAGCCCCCCCCACACTACTCTCGGCCATCACCACCACCATCACCATCTGTGAGGGGGGTGGGGGTCAGGTCCTGCCCCCGCCGCGGGGAGGCCCTCACCTGCCAGTTGCTATAGAGACGCTTGACGCGGCGGTAGTAGGCCTCGCGGTCCAGACTCAGCGCCATGGACGCGGCTCCTCCGCTCCCTCCGTTGCGGCCACAGGCACCGCCTCCTGCCTCACTCGCTCGCTCCCTCGCGCCACCGCCGCCGCTGCTGCTGCCGCCGCCGCGACCTCCTCAACCCCGGAAATGAAAGCTCTCCTCAGGCAGTCTTCCCTCCCCTCACTTCCGTCCTTTCGCTCAATACGTAACTTCCTGTATTATTATTATTAATTATTATTGTTTATTAATCATCGCCACCCTCAATACAATATAGTTTTAATTAATTGATTGATTGATTAATTAATTGGCGGGCGGTGGTGGCGAGACATACCTTAAGCATGAAAAGCACCCGGCCTTGCCTATGTCAGGGTTTCTTAACCTTGCATCCCCAGCTGTAGGACTACAACTCCCATCAGCTCCAGCCGCAAAGGCCATGGCTGGGGATGAGGAGAATTGTAGTCCCACAGCTGGAGACCCAGGGTTAAGACCTATTTATTCTGGTCATGTTTTGCTGTTATAACTAATAATCGTGCACAGAACGTCTCGGACATTTCTGTTTCCCTCCTGGGTTTTTTGGGGGGCAGGGCGGTCCTCAGTTACACTTTCTGCGCACGCGCAGCCCTTTAGCGCCGACCCCCGCCACCAAGTCCATGCTTTCCTGTCGGGGGCGCGCGCTTCTGTCACTTATAAATAATTTGCCCTCGGGTCACGTGGGCAGAGCCCGCCTCGGGAAAGGGCATTGCTCCCTTCCCTTGCAGCCTTCGCGCGCTGCACAGCTAAGTAGACACGTGACACAAAGCAAGCGGCTTCTGCCTTCTTCCACGCTCGACCCTTTTTCTCTTCGCGCGTGCGCCCTGTGGACTAAGGGGCCGAGGCTGCTCTACGTTTGCACGGGTTGGCGAATAAGGCTAAGAGCGCGCGCGGGCGCCTGCAACGTTCGACTGACCCGACCGTTTAAAGCCCAAGGCGCACGCGCAGCTCCTCCACAGGGCCCCTTCGACGTAAGGAAGGGGGTGCTGGACCTAGCCCGTTGATCTCCCTCACTGCAGTCACCAACCATCCTCACCTGCAAGGATGATCACTGTTGGTCGTTTGCTGCTACTATATTTCCAAAGAGGGCGACAGGGGATATATTACAGATAACCGCATCTCTCTACCCAAACTTTTTTATTTTAATGAAGCAGAGAAAAATAATCACTTAACGTTCATGCTACTCTGTGCCCAAAAGCTACGCAACAGTGGAAACTATTTTAACATGGGAAATGATATAGAACGAGCTTCCGTACCTTTTTTTTGTTTTTAGTGTAACAGAATTCAGTCACCAAAAGAAAGGAAAGCACCAATAAGAGCAAGGCAGACCCATAGAAGATAAAAATAGGTAGTTCAAGTGGTAGCTTCAGCAGTGGACAGTAGAAATGTCACTGTAACTGAAGGCAATCATACCCAAAAGCAGCACGGGAATATGGTTCCAGCCTCTGGACATGCCATCCTGGACTCTTGTTCAAGAAAATCTAGTTGAAGGAGGTGAAAAAGCATGTAGGGCAGCAGCCCAGTGATCTTGAGAGATGGCTGCAGCTGGTGGAGCCAGTAGGCTATTATCACACAGAGCAAGGCATCGACTCAAGAGAGCTCCTGGAAGACGGGAGGCCGATGAGGCCCTGAAGAAAATCAAAAAGTGAACAAAAGGCACACACCAGAAAGCAGAGAAAGTGAAACGTGACAAGAATGGAAGAGGAAACAGTGCAGTAGGAGCAGGAGGCAGTGGAAGAAATGGAGGGCAGAAAGGAAAGATGCCTCTAAATTCCAGTTGCAGAGGAACAACAGCAGGAGAGAGGGCATGCCCGCACCTCTCCTGCCTGTGCGCCTTGGGCCTGAGGCAGCAGGGCTGTTCTTATGTTCTAATGAAAAGGTTACCATGTCCCATCTTGATAAAAAGTATATGGAGTCAAAAGCAAATAGTTGCCTTCAGGGCTCCAGAGACTACGGCTAACTCTAGTCCAATTCCTTAGCAAAACCAAGCAGTGTTCTAACTGCATCAATAAAACATTTTGAGAGGCTCCTGTAACACAGCTTATTCTGTTAATCAGTACCCTAGCTTTCAGTTTAAGCCAGGCCAAGTTGCAGAGGGGAAATGGAGAAAGTTAGTTTTCTCTCCATTTCTAGACTATAATACAGCATTGCTCAGCTAAACTCATAAGCACAGGGAATAGAAACACCAACACCACCTACATTAAGTGTTTCTGAATTGGCATTGGCTAGTCACTCGAGTGTTTTGAAAATCAGCATTGACACATTCAGGGGCAACAGGCCTAGCCCTCTCATGCCAAAACTTAAGCTGCAATATGCGTAAGTATCCAGACAAATCATAGCCTTTCTTTGTTGGTTTGTCTTTCAAGGATACAAGTTCTAGAGGGAGCAGAACAAAAGCAAGCCAATTGCTTGCCTACTTTGGCAGTAGCAGTGTCAAGCATGCAAAATTCCTTCTCCTTTTCCTTGATGGTTTTCCGTCTCTATTCAAACACTTATTTAGGCAAGCAATTGGCGTGCTTTTGTTCTGATCCCTCTAGAACTTGTATCTTTGAAAGACAAACCAACAAAAAGGTTTGACAGCCAAAGATACAGCGCACAGCTGCCTAGAGAGAGGAATGGGAAGCATGAGCTGTGATTCATCCATGGACAAAAGTGAGCATGTCTGTTCATTGATAGACTGCAAGAAGCATTCCCCCTTTTTGCAGAAGGTATTCCTTTCCATCGAAGATAATGCTTCTGATTATGTGTGAGCATCATCCAAAAACAAAGGATGCCTCCTGCTTCAGAGCTATGATTTTACCCATCCGTAAATTTAGCTGATTGATGAATAGACTAGATCTTATATGACTGACCCACTGAGATTTCTTCAGTGCTACGATCAAGTACATCGTAACAGCAGAAGTGGTCAGAATCAACTAGGCAGTTTCAAAAGCAAGTGGGCCAATCTGCCATACAGGAAAAAATACTGAAGAATGGCTGTTATGTTATAGACAACATGCAACATTCTATATATGAATACATTGCAAGTATGCAGAAGAGTGCGCCAAAATCCTAAACCTTAATATAGGGACAATTCAGGTTGCTTATCAAAACTCAAGGAGCCTTCACCCAAGCAGTGTCTTGAACTTATGATGTCCGTCTGGTTCAGTATTGCCTGCTATAAACAGACTGTCAGTAGGAGTCTTTCCCAGCCCTACCCAGAGATACTGCCAGGGTTCGAACCTGGGACCTTCTACATGCAAAGCAGGTGCTCTGGCCCATGTTATGGCCCCTCCCCACAAAAAAAAAACAATCCATCAATCTCTGAGCCTTCCTCCCAACCTCTGCCCTCCAGTCTCCCCAAAAGATAAAGACACCTGACACACAAGATTCACATCCCCATTCTTAGGAATATTTTTATGCAACCGATACAGTGGAATGAAGGAGTAGGATTGAGGGGATTTTTTTTTGTACATTTTGCTTCTTTTATTAAAAAAAGAAAAAAAAGGAGGGAGGGGAGAATCCAGCTACAGGAAGCTCTATTTCTCTTCACCCACAGCCCCCTGCCACCCAAAAACCCACCCTCCGTGACTTGACTCCCCCACAATTCATTCCCACAGCCTCAGCCATATTACACAAGACATATTACATATTTATAAATATAAACCCCACCCACGCAGAGAGACAGGGGACGGAGGAAAAGGGAAAGCCCCCACCGCCACCTACCCCACCTTGCACTTATGCTACAGCACATGAACCTGGGGTTGGTGGGGGGAAGGAAGGAATGGAGCAGGCTGTGGGGAGAGCCAAAAATAAAAGAAGGAGCTGCTAACTATACCCAGATTGGCTTAGCTAGCCTGGGCTCCTGCTATGGTCGCGCTGCCCCAGGGAGATCACCACCACAGCCTCAAGGGCATTTGCCAATTGATACCAAGTGCTGGAAGGAAAAGCAGAACTTGCTGACCAAACCAGCAGCCATTTACTTCTGTTAAAGCCACACGGGAGCACCCTTCTAGGAGAACAGTTGTCCAGCCAGCCCTTGCTGTGTTGGAAAGACCTCGCTTTGTCCTCCCTTGCAAGCCGTGTGGAACGAAGCGAACTCAACTGGCACATGCCAAGTGGACATGAAGTTCTCGCCTGTCAAGTCCAACATCAAGGGGGGGTGTCAAGTCCCAGCAAGCTGGCCCTGTTTGCGTCCGTCTGTCTGTGCATGCTCAGGACAAGCTCAGTCGTCCCCCTCCTCGTCGCCTTCTTCACTGGAGTCAGAGTTGGCCGGCATCATGGGGTCGTCGTCGAGCAAGGAGAAGTCCCGTTCCGAGCTGGCGTAGCCCTGAGACAAGTCGTCCATCTCGTCTTCGTCCTCATCCTCGTCCACGGGCTGGGGATGGCCCAGGTGCAAGGGGCCCGTGGCAAAGCTGGCGTGGCCAAGCCCGGGATGCAGCAGGGTGCCAGAGGAGGAGGCAGCCGTGGCAGCAGCTGCAGTTGAGAAGGGCATGTATGACAACGGGGAGCCGTGGGCCGGGCCGGGTTGGAAATGGGCATGGTGCAAGGCGAGAGGCCCTGTGGCTCCTAGCTGGACCCGGCCGGCTCCCACCAGAGCCATCATGTTGGAGAACTCCATGGGCGTCTGGCGGCCCCGTTTCTGGGCGTTCTCAGCCCCGACTGGTCCTGGCAGAAGGCGGTTCATAGTGGGATCTGGCAAGAAGCCCTAGGCAAATGGACAAGAAGTGCATATAAGGCAGGGGAAAGGGTAGGCTGTTTAGTGCTGTATTCCTTCCCTCTCTCCCTCCCGTATTGCCCACTGCAAACTATCTTCATAATTTAGGACATCTACAGGACAGCTCTCTGAACACCTCTCTCAATATATATAGGCTCTTTCCTATTGAAGTGGGCTTCTTCACACTCTCCATCAACAACATACAACGCATGTAGGAAAACAGAGTGTGTGTGTTGGAGGGGGGTATGTAGGGGGGGAAATTAAAGCAAGTTTTAGCTTAGAGCTGCTACCACAAAGGCAGTCTGCTTTAAATGAACACACTTCTAGCCGCTAACATCATCTCGCTGGATCATCTGCTGCTGCTGCTATCTGGGTGTGTGTGTGTGCTCTCTCAGGGAATGGCACATAATTTTAATAATGAAATTAACAGCAATCTTCAGAGTGTGGGCAAGTCAGATTTTGGTTGCAGTTTACATTGCAACCAAAGTTGGTGATTTTGTCAACTACTAAATATCCGAAGGAACCCATATATTCAGAAATGTTGCATGAATATATTTCTCTTCAGGGTTTCTGCATTTGTGGATGTTGGCGTTGTTAAGCACCTTTTATATTAAAAGTTTAAACAGTCATACACATTCTTTTCTTGGGATTCCAAAAGTATGTGAAAACCTTAATGCAGTGGTTCTCAAGAGCCAGATGTTCACCCAGATGCTGTTGGTCTACACATCCCATCATCCCCAGCCACAATGGGGATTGGATGATGGGAGTTGCAGCCCAACAACATCTGGGGGCCCAAGTCTGTGAACACCTGCATGCATTTGCAGCTTTGTTTTTTTTCTTTAACAGCTGTATTGGATAGTTGGATGTAGTGGAGATCACGAGGGAGGGAGCTCTGCCATTTAATCACCTTCTTGCCGTTGGCAGAGATACCAGCTGCCTGCATCCGCTCCAGCCCCAAGCAGCTGTGCTCTATCGGGACGGGCTTCGGAAATCGGGGCCACCTGTGCTTCCGGCGCTCCTCCATGTACTGGTGAGAGAGGAAAGAGGCAAGCATCAATTGCAGCTTAGGGTGTTGGGGTGAGATGCACATAGGCCTTTTTTATCCAAATAGAAGATGACTCTGAATTTAAAATGACCCCCTTAAAAATGCAGGTTAAATACAGTTTATACTGTATTTTACCTGAAAGAAAGGGGACTCTGAATTTAAGACTCCCTGATTCTAACATCAAATAACTTGGAAAAAACCTAGTCTTCAAGTAAGACTAGATTCAGGTAAACACAGTACTTTGAATTCAAGGGTTCCAAACACAGAGAGATTTGTTCATCACAATTTTTCAGATTTGAAAGTGCAAAACAAATTTTTTATTTTATTTATTTTATTTTTTTACATTTTATATTGCGCTCTTCCTCCAAGGAGCCCAGAGTGGTGTACTACATACTTCGGTTTCTCCTCACAACAACCTTGTGAAGTTGGTTAGGCTGAGAGAGAAGTGACTGGCCCAGAGTCACCCAACAAGTCTCATGGCTGAATGGGGATTTGAACTCGGGTCTCCCCAGTCGTAGTCCAGCACTCTAACCACTACACCACGCTGGCTCTCCATGATATCCCCCTTCTAAGCATTTTAGATCTTTCACAGTAGGTTAATCTATACTGTGAATATCAATTTCATATATGATCAATACAATGGATATAAATTTACAGTTCTTAAACAGAACTTTCACACTGCATCTTCATGACCCCAAAAGATACCCCCACTAACCATGCGCCATTTCCCGCCCCAACTCCACACACATTCCATCATTCTTTCCCCACTCCTCCCCACTTCAGCTCCTTCACATCCCCTCTTAATTTCTACCCCAAAGTAGACAAACCAACAGCAAAGACTTGCAAAACACCTCGCTCTAGATCCCCCTCAAACTATTTCCCATCTGGACTGCGTAAGCAGTGGAAAGAGAATCGTTCCTTATGTTATATTCCTTATGTTATATTCCTCCCTATGTTGCACCCAGTCTTATTTATTTTTACATTTTATCTCCCGCTCTTCCTCCAAGGAGCCCAGAGCGGTGTACTACATACTTAAGTTTCTCCTCCCAACAACCCTGTGAAATAGACTAGGCTGAGAGAGAAGTGACTGGCTCAGAGTCACTCAGCAAGTAACATGGCTGAATGGATTTGAACTTGGGTCTCCCCGGTCCTAGTCCTGCACTCTAACCACTATACCATGCTGGCTCTCTCTCTCTTTCTGCAGGTCTTGAACCTGCAGCACCAGCTGAGGGACGCAGGCAGCATGCTGGGGAGAGAGACCAGGGCCACAAGAAAGCGTTTTCGTCATCATCCATGTCTCCTCCTTCCTCAGATCCCTTCACATTATTTCATGATCCCAGAGGAAATGAGTGGGTTAACCATTTATTTATTTATTTGATTTATATACCGCCCTTCCAAAATGGCTCAGGGCTCAGCTCATTTAGGGAGACAGGTGTGTCTTGGTGAGTCTACTGGTCCATCCAGTCCAGTACCATCTACTTCAGGCCTGCTCAACTTAGGCCCCCCAGCTGTTTTTTGACTACAACTCCCATGATCCCCAGCCACAGTGCCCAATAGCCAGGGATTATGGGAGTTGTAGGCCAACATCTGCAGGAGGGCCGAAGTTGAGCAGCCCTGATCTACCTGGACTGGCAGAAGCTTTCCAGGGCCCCAACCAGAGGCCCACACCGACTTTGAAACCTTGGGTGTGAAAAGCATGATCTCTACCACTGAGCTAGGACCAGTGTTCCCAGTAATAGGGATTCCCCGATGTGGTTGACTACAACTTCCATCACCGCCAGGCCAAAGATAATTGCACCTGGAAATGATGGGAGTTGTAGTCAACATCTGGGAATCCCTGTTGCAGGGAACACTGGCTATGATCCCTCTCTTAAAAAGGTCTAGCGGTACAGTGACCAGGTTTCCCTGAGGATTAAGACCCACAGCCTCTGAAGCAAGGCACCACAGTTTAACACACAGAGCCACACCTTCCTGACAAGATTGAGGGAGTGGACTGGATTCAACGTGCACCTCTCCACCCGCCACCCCCGGTTGCTAATCCCTGCTTCAGAAGATGGTTGACATCCAGACGGAGTTACTCAACAGTACTACTCAGAAGTTACTCTAAGAGTAACTTAGTGATTTAGTCTGGATGGTACCCACTGGTTGCCATTCTGAGGAAAATTGCTCCAAGCAGTCCCACTGAAACGAAAAAGGCCAAGTTAGGCATTGCTTACACTTGTCCGAATTTCAATGGGACTTCTTTCGAGTAATTTTCCTTAGTATGGCAACCCCGTCTTTATTTTTGCACAGATGGTGGTGAAAGGGGGTGCAGTGCTGGCAGCAGCAGAGGGCAAAACCTAAACAGTTCCTGAAGCAGGCATGACTGTGACGGTCTGAAAAAATCCAGGACGGGGTAACACACTCACGGCCAGGAAGCGAGGGTCCACAGCAAACTCGGGGTGGGCCTGAAGCCACACTTCCAGGTCAGCCCGCCGGGGAGCAGCGTCGCCTACCAGCAGTGTCCCGTCTGTCTTGTTCACCACTGGGATCCGTGCCTCGAGGTCAATATCGGGGCCCCTCAGCGCCTCCAGACACTGCAGCTCCAGCTGGAACCCAAGAGAGAGATTCCAGGTTCCCAAACCTTGCACCCCTTTCGCAGCTCCGCCCACCAGGTCCCAAGCACTGACCCTCTCCCTCCGCCTCTCACCTCCACCATCTTCTTGCTACTCTTCTTCTGGGTGATGGCAGGGCGGTCCCGCATGGTGCCATTCGGGACCAATTTGTGCTTCTGGAAGGTCAGCTTGATTCCCTCTTCCTAGGAAGGGCACGAGAGATTAGGACTTCCCACTCACCAGGAGCCCACAAAATTGCTCCGCATTACTCCTGCCCACATACAGAGCTGCCTCAGCGCCAGATAGATTCCTCAAAACCCAGAACGCAGCCTTTGCCTCTATTTGAGGATTCGGTATTAGCATGGCAAGTCATCAAAGGCAAGCCCCCGCTGGCCCACACAACGTGATCTCTCCCTAGCCCCTCTGCCCCACACCCCTGCCTTCCACTCACGTCTTTGATCTGCACAGTGAACTCCTTCTCTTGGCCGCTGTGCCTGAGGCGGGTGAAGGAGGTCGCCCCTTCGTCCTGCGATGCCAGGGGGCAGATGTGAGGGATAGGAGAGCTGGTGTATTCTCCGTGCAAGCGGGAGAGGCCTTCTCCCTGACCCAGACACAGCGCCCCCTGGGCCTGCTGTGCGGAAGGCCACTTCCCCGAGAGCACAGCCTGACACACCAAGTCAATGCGGTGGATGAGCACTCGATCCTGACAGGGGAGGAGAGGGAGAGAGAGGCACAGTCAGTATCAGCCACGCCACCCAAGAACCCAGAAACCCCTCTTACAGGTTCATCCGGGGCTTCTCCGTTCAGAAGCCAGGCTCTCCTAGATAGCAGCACGCTATATTTCCTACCTCTTTGCTCCTCCTCCTGTGCCAGGGACAGCCGACCCAGGACTCGTCAGTTGCACTACAACTCCCATCATCCTCAGCTGCAATTTATTGCAACTGGGGATGCGAGTTGTAGTCCAACAGCCACTGGAGCGCCCCAGGTTGCCCCCGTTCTATGCAGAATGGCTAATTTCATACAAAAAATGACTAATGATGTGAATCTATTTTTAACCAGCTTCTATCGTAAGTAAGCCAGGTCTTGACAAATCCCAGGCACCAGGGAGCTATGGCACCTAGAATTTTAACTGTGGTGTGTAGACTAGGATATTCAGAGGGAGAGTTACTTAAAATATTTTTTTTTTTTACATTTATTTGCCCCATGCAGCCTGTTCTGTTCTGTTATTTGTAACAAGGATAAAGAGAAGCCCACCGACTCTCCCTCTTCACAATGTCCGTCACTAAAGCTGGTAATTTTGTCAAGTGTCCATTGTCTGGCTCCTGGAGTCAAAGAACAGGAAGGAGTTCAAGGCCTGAAGTAAGCTTCAAGGCCTGAAGTAAGATTCATGCACTTTTAAAACTATGTATTTGTTTTATTTTATTTTTACATTTCATATCCTGCTCTTCCTCCAAGGAGCCTAGAGCGGTGTACTACATACTTAAGTTTCTCCTCACAACAACCCTGTGAAGTAGGTTAGGCCGAGAGAGAAGTGACAGGCCCAGAGTCACCCAGTAAGTCTCATGGCTGAATGGGGATGTGAACTCGGGTCTCCCCGGTCCTAGTCCAGCACTCTAACCACGCTGACTCCTTCTCCTTATAGCACTTCTCTTCCCAGTCGCTGCTTGCCTAACCTCAGCAGATGTCTGGTGGCATTTGGATAGGTCCATGCAGGAACAGGCCGGCACTCAGGCCCGTTTCCAGTATTTGCTTGCTTTTCTGTTTCTGATAGTCCAGGAGATGTGTAAAGAACTGTGGAGGACTCTGACCACCCACACTCCTGTCCAGGATGCTAAACTGTGTGTCGACTTCGTTGTTCTGAAGCAGGGCATGTCCCAATTCACACACCACCCTGACACAATCTTCCTCCTCCCAGCCTGTTACCTTTGGCCATTCGTGGGCTCGTTGGCGCTCCTGGAGCAGAAGGTCCGAGGCGCTGGGCTGCGGAGAGTTGCCCTCGTGGGAAGTGGGCAGGGACAGCAGCGATTCCTCCTCTTCAAAGAGCTTCCCACTGCAAGAGACCTCTTCACCTGCGGCGGGGAGTGGGGAAGAGTACACGGCAGTCGTTAGGAGGGGCCATCGCGGGAAAAAGGCACACCAAGGAGTGGGTACACAAATCGCATCCATCCTACACAAATCTTGATGAGTGGGCCTTTCCTTGATTTCACATGGAGGAGAATTATGCAATACCAGGTATGACGATCTGTGCTGATTTCCTAAGGAAGGCCCACAAACTCTAGAACAGACCTTCACAACTTAGGCCCTCCAGCTGTTCGACTACAGCTTCCATCATCCTCACAGGCCAATCGTCAGGGGTGATGGGAGTTGCAGTCCAAAGCTGGAGGGCAGCTGTTGTGCAGCCCTGCTTGAGAGGAATGCAGCTCATCTCCTTCAGGGACGCTGTGGGATTTTTAATTGGGGCTGCAGCTTTAATTGAGAGGTGCATACAGCTTAAATTGATCAATGGGCCCCAGTTCTGTTTTAGAAGCGTATTTTGGTCCTCATGACAAGCTGGTAAAGAAAAGTGAGAGATGGCCCTTCCTTCAAACAATAAAAACAGTCTTATTTATTACATTGTGAATTACCCAGATTTCTTTCGCTATCTCAAAAAGCCACCTAGAGATTTTTGCAATATGCAGGTTATTTAAATGTAACTGATGGATCAGGTGAAAGGGGGAAAAAAACCCTCCTTTCATCAACTGGGACTGTAAGATAATATTTTTTAAGGGATTAACTTAAAAATATTATCTTTCAGCTGGGCAAGGAGACATAGGAACATAGGAAGCTACCATATACTAAGTCAGACTATTGGTTCATCTGGCTCAGTATTGTCTACCCAGACTGGCAGCGGCTTCTCCAAGGTTGCAGGCAGGACTCTTTCCCAGCCCTATCTTGGAGATGCTGCCAGGGAGGGAGCTTGGAAGCTTCTGCACGCAAGCATGCAGGTGCTCTTCCCAGAGCAGCCCCATCCCTTAAAGGGAAGATCTTACAGGACTCACATATGTAGTCTCCCCTTCAAATGCAAACCAGGGTGGATCCTGCTTAGCAAAGCGGACAATTCATGCTTGCTACCACAAGACCAGCTCTTGTGGGTCTCTTTTTTTTTTTTTTTAAATAAATGGTGGGTCTCTGATATAAAACAGGAAGATTCAACCCAGCATAGTGGTTTTTGACTGCTGCTGGGATCTCCTTTATGTTTTCTTCTTAAGTTGTGAACACTTTGGGGACAGGGGACAGATTTCTTGTCCTTTTTGCTATGTAAACGGCTTCGAGGACTTCTGGTTGAAAACCAGCGTACAAATAAGAACGTTTAAAAGGGGTTGGGGAGTTTACGAGGCCCTCCACTGAAGTGGTCCACAGGGGGGGGACAGGGAAAAGAGAACACACGGAAGAGGGGTTCGGAAGAGCTGCTCACCCTCACTGTCATCAGAGCAGCCCGTGGTGGAGGAACAGGATGAAGAAGCCGAGATTTTGCTGAGGTCCAGTTCCGAGTCGGAGTCGTCGGCCGAGTCGGGTTTCGGGGGGAGGCCCGGGGGCTGTGGTGCAGCAGGTAGCTCATGCAAAGATGGGGGGAGGAGCAGGGGGGAAGGGGCAGCAGTAGCAGCACCGGCTCCAGCAAGAGGCAACCCCGAAGGCTGTGGCGGCGGCGGCGGCAGCGGCGGCGGCGTCCCCGTGCCCCCGGCGCGGCTGTGCATGTGGTTGAGGCGGGCTGCCAGGAACGAGAACTCCGGGTCCTGCATGATGGTGGCGTCTGTCTGGCTGAGGCCGTGGCGGGCCACGCCGCGCAGCAGCTCCCCGTCGTGGCGGCCGCCCTGCCACCAGGGCGGCATCTCCGGGCCCGGGGGCTGGCACAGCGCCAGCCGCTCCTCCAGCAGGGGGTGGCACAGCACTTGCTCCCGCAGGCGCCGCAGGAGATCGATGCGGTACAAGGTGCGCGAGGCCCGCTCCTCCGTGATGGGCTCGATGAACAGGGTCGGGTCTGGGGACTCTGGGGGAGGAGGGGAGAGAAAAACGGTGTCCCCTCTCTGGCTTCCGTCAGCGGCAGCCCGAGACAGTTTGACGGCTTGCGAAGCAGAGCACTCGATGACGCCCTCTTCCCCCTAATCCAGCCACACCCCCATTTCCTCCCTTCTTTCAAACCTTCCTCCTTTCCTTCATTTTTTAAATTAAATCCTCCTCTCCCTCTATATCTTCTTAGGGGATCAAATGTAAAACGAAGGTTTTTCCATTCGATCCTCCCTCTGTACATGTTAAGATACTAGGCCTGTGTGTCGGAATGTCCAGTTCCAACAAGGGTGTACCATTGCGGCTGGAGATGCTGGGAGTTGTAGTCAATAACATCTGGGAATCCCTGTTCCAGGGAACACTGGTCCCGAGCCAGTTTGACAGACTGCAGTACCTAAAGCACTGCTGATGCTGAACAGTAGTAATATGAAAGGCTCTAGCACTCTCCCTGCGGAACAGTGTTTGCACACATGACTTCCCATGCCTTCTCCTTCCCACTTCCCTACAGCTTGATCCTAAACACATTTATTTGGAAGCAAGTCCAACCAGGGGCAGGGGATGGAAATTTTTCCACTTCTAACCATGCACTGGTTCATAAAATTAAATCTGTAACTCAATACCAGTCAACTGGGCAGTCTCAAAAGTTTTTTTTAAGCAACTAGCCCTAGGAAGCATGTGCCCCCACCCCCGTCTCTCTCTGTGTGTCTGTTATGGTTAAATTTTTATACTACCTTTCATTAAAATATCCTCAACGTGGTTTACAAAACATTTAACACAATATAAAACCATAAAAACTACACAAAAAGAATTAAAATGCATTATAAAAATACAAACCTAATTAAAAGTTTAAAAGTATCTACAAAATATGGACAATCTATTGTGAATATCAAGGAACAGCTCTTTGCTCCTCCTACTACTACCAATATTTATTTGTAGGGCATTCTAAAATTAAGATTTTTAGTGCCTTTGTTATTTTTAAAATGTAAACCATGTACAAAAGTGTATGCTTCTGAGTTGTTATGGTCTTAAAATACTTACAAATATTCTAGTAAAAATAATCTCCAAATAAAGCTTCTAGTTTGAACATAAAACATATACATCACATTAATGCTTTACTGATTTTTCTCTTTTACCCTTGTCCATTATTTCAGTTCAAATACTTTTTTGGGAAACATGTAACGTTAACATAGTACACTTCAGTTTTAAGCGTTAACTTAGACAAAATATGTTAACTGAGTGTCCAATCTGCTTCGGGGCATGAGGAAACTTCCCAGAAAAGTTTCCAGTTCAGAATTCTCCACAAAACCCACATCACCGAGTCCACCAGGACGTTTTCTAGAAAGACTCTCTAGGATTACAGTTTTTGTTCTAACCCTTTCTCCATCCCATTCCCATGCGATGGATTCTCACACCAGTGTGGCAGGAAGCCGGGCAGGGCAGTTCGTCATATTTGCTTACCATCCTCCAAATCTTTCCCCCTCACAGTTCTGAATAAGGCACCACCAAAAATATAATATAAAATAAATATAATATAATATAATATAATATAATATAATATAATATAATATAATATAATATAATATAATATAATATAATTCCACTGTCCAGGATATGAGAAGGAAGGCAGGCACCATAAAGCAGACAGACTCCAACAGGATCTGCTGTTCTATACAGCCCTGGGACTTTGCTACCCCCCACTTAGTAACTCACCATCGCTGGCGGCAGGGGGCAGCCGGCACACTTGCCGACACATGGCCACAAAGCCATGGAAATACTTGGCAAGGCTCTCGTCCGTCTTCTTGTCTAGCCGGGCCAGGGCCCGGAAGCGGCTCCAGTGGAAGCGCATGGTGTCCGGGTCGTACTCCACCCCAAACGTAGAGACCACGCGATAGAAGTCCGACTGCTCTCGTCGTGTCCATCTTTGGGATAGAAAAAAGGAGATGGTTACATGGAAGACCCTCCTCCTACATCAATCCTGGGTATCCGCTATGACTGTGTAAGCCAACTGTGTGGCGGCCGGGGGGAGGAGCCAACCACTGTATCGTGAGCAATGGCTGCTATAAGGAACGCAGCTGAGGAATTATTAGTTTCATATGGAGTGTATTCAATGAAGCATCTAAGGTTTCTCTAACTGGATGGCATAAACAGATTTCTTTCACTGGCTCCATCAAACTGGTTGCTCAGTCTGCATGATGCATGCCTGTTCTGCTCATGGATCTTAGCCGCAAATGATCTTCTCTCCAGTTTGGAGCAGTGGGCAGAAAAGCACGTGAAGACGCACTTCTGGGGAGGGCCTCCGAGCTAGCCAATAGTGTTACCTCTGCTGCTTCTCCCGCCGCACCATCTCCTTCAACTTGAAGGCAGCCTCACAGCGCCGGCGCCGCCGGTCTCCTCGCTCCGCTGCTTCCATCTTGAGCTGCTCGCGCTTGTAGCTCCGTTGGAAGGCGGTGATCAGCCTCCGCAAACGGGCCGTGAGTGCCGAGGCCGAGGGCCAGAAGAGGTTCCCTGGCTGGCCTAAGGAAAAGACACAAGTGGTGTCACTTTGGTTTTTGGCCATGCAGTGCCCAGCGCTTCAGTTCCCTCCTTCAACCAAAACGCTTCCAGCCATTTACCTTCCTCACCATCCACCACGGAGATTTCTTCATCCATCATCATCATCAGCGGGTCACCCTGTAACGAAAAGAGCAGCAGTATAAGCGAGGGATCGGGAGTTGCTTCCTTGACCCTGATTAGCTGCTTCTAGTTGGCATTCAGAATATATCATGAAATACAAAGAGTTCTGCATTCAAGCTTTTAACACCACACCAGCCTCCCCCCCCGCCCATATTTCCACCCTCTATTTGCTAAATGCAAGAGGTGGGGCTATCGGGGGTGTGGCCAGAGGGCATAGCGGCATAGCCCCTGCCCCCTGCTTTCCGGAAAGGTTACTTTCAAAACAATGACTGCAAAATTATGAAGGCCAAAAATAGGAAGCATTTGAATTTTTGTTGTTTCCTTGTTTCTAAAACAGTAGCCCCGGTTTTTTAAAAAACTGATTTTCTATAGCAGCAGGATTCGCAATGGCTCAAAAGTATAAAGACACTTAAAAACCAGAATCAGCAAGTCAACAAATTAAAACAGACAAGACCTAAGAAAAATGCACCGAACTCAGCTATAGCACAGTAAGAACTAGTTACAATTGAACACAACAGCAGTAAAAGTTAAACATTTTAGGAAGCATCAGCCACTACACACTAAACACCTGCTGGAATAGATACAATTTTCTTTATCTGCCTAAACACAGAAAGGAGGAGCCTACCACTCCCAGGAGAGTTGGGGGTGTTCCACCATTTTGGCACCACCACTGAGGTGGCCCCATCTCTCATACCTGCCCACTCCATCTCCCAAGCTTCTGTGACCGGCCCAAGTTCCGCATCCTGGTGCAGAAACTCACCTCATCATCCTGCTCCTTGGCGGGAGCCCCCACTGGTTTGTACTCAGGATCCTCACAGTCCTTGTCGAAATCCACACTACGGATGTAGAGAAAACAAAGAACAAGATCAGTTCGTCCACGTTAAGTCCTGATCCTTCTTGGGCCCGACCTGTGGGCACCTCAGGCCTTCTTGTGAGAAGCAAGCTGAACTCACTGACACCCGGGTTCAGAGCTTAGGGCTCGACTCGGTGCCTCGGTATTAGCATGGCGGGTCATCATGGGTGCTGTGCTTCATCCTGCCCTCTCTCCCCACCGGACCCTACACCAAGCTAACCTTTCTCCCACTGGAGCACTCCCTCACCTCACCCATCCCCTCAGACAGCCACTCACCCCTCTCCCACATCCAGGCGGTGCTCAGCGGCAATGGCTTTGTCGTCCGGCCGACCAGCCTTCTCCAGGAAGCAGAGGGCAGGGTCTGCTCGCATGGTGTTGTACTTCTCATAGCCTGAAGGGGGCACCAAAGAGGTCAGAGTGAGATGCCCGTTTAACTAAAAGGTAAAGTGTGCTGTCTGACTCCTGGTGACCACAGAGCCCTGTGGTTGTCTTTGGGAGAATACAGGAGGGGTTTCCCATTGCCATCTCCCGTGCAATACGTTTAACTACTACTGCAATATGCATGTGCCGTTTTTCAGCAAGATAAGTTCTCAAAGTAGTTTTTATGGAAAAAGAAATAAGGCGATTCCCTGTCCCAAAAGGGCTCACAATCTAAAAAGCAAGGCAAGGGAGACACCAGCAACCATCACTGGAAAGATGTTGTGCTGTGACACAACAGTTACTCTTTTCCTGATAAATACAAGGCAACCACCATTTTTAAAAGGTACCACTTTGTTCAATGAGCTGGGAATTTTTCTCTCCTTCACCTCTAAAGATGCTCTTTTTGTATTCACAGTTTACTTTTAGCATACCCTATGTTCTCAAGTCAGGCAGCATCCCCAAACAACATCCCTGTGAGGTAGGCCACAAGACTGTAAAGCCCCATGGGGCAGAAACCTCTCCTCTCAGTCTCTGAAAAGTACCATGAACACAGATGTCTAAAAAATTCGAATAGCCCCACTACCACTCACGTTTTGTCAGCAGAGGCTGAGAGAAGACATTTACCTGCCATGGAGCCACAAGCATGAATCTATGCTGAGGGAAGCATTTGCCTGAATATCCCGTGTTCATAGTGAGCAGAGCTGTCTCTTGGGGAGTGACCACTAGCCTCTTCCACCACCACCCTCCCTAAATGGCTTACTGCTAGGCCACCTACCATGTTTGAAGACTCCAAGGAGCAAAGACTTGTCAGCTTCAGCATCCCACCAGGCCGTGGGGACCTCAGCCTGATCCACCAATGGGAACCAGATGTCAATTTCACTGCAGGGAGAAATTGATCGAGGGCGTGTGTGTGTGTGGAGAACACAAGAGAAAAGCAGATGTTAGATGGAAGCAGATGGAAAACTCATCGGTAATGTGCTGGAGAAATCTCCACTCTCTTCACAAGGCAAGAGCTAAACCTATAGACAGACATTTATGGAGAACAGAAAGAACCAAGTCTCAATCCTTCGTCATAAGACTATAAGAGCAGCCTTGGTGGATCAGGCCTAAGGCCCATCTAGCCTAGCATCCCGTTTCCCACAGTGGCCCACCATCAGATGCCTCTGGGAAGCCCACAAGCAGGAAACTGGCATGCCCACTCTCCTGCTGTTGCTCCCCTGCCACTGGTATTCCGAGGAATCCTACTCCAAATGACAAACAATATCAGGACCAGGAAGTCGCTTTTAAAAACCACGATGCTAGAGGACCAAGACCACCTCTTATCCGAGGGGGACTGCTATTGTAAACCCTACAGAACTGAACCTTCTCCTGGGGTCATGAAGCACATCCTCCCAATCGACGCAACACCTACATCTCCCTTCCATCTCATCCCCCACAGCACACCTACCCATTGCATGCCTAGAGGCAACGCAAGGGTGAGGACACAAGGAGTTCTGTAGAAACATCGGAAGCTGCCTTATCAGACCATTGCTCCATCTAGCTCAGTCTATATACAGAATAGCCGCGGCTTCTCTGAAGTTACAGGCAGGAGTCTCTCTCAGCCCAATCTTGGAGATGTCAGGGATGGAACTTGGAACCTAGATGCTCTTCCCAGAGCGGCCCCATCCCCTAAGGGGAGTAGCTTGCAGTGCTCACACATGCAGTCTCCCATTCAAATGCAAACCAGGGCGGACCCTGCTAAGCAAAGGGGACAATCCATGCTTGCTACCACAAGACCAGCCCTCCTCCCATGTTTCCCTGTCATTTCTATCGCTCACCAGGGAAATCCTCAGCCATGAACTTCCCTGGTGAGATTTTGGGCCAGTGACCATCTCCTGTCCTAACCCTGCCTCACAGGGACGTTGAGTCTAATGGGTGGGTGGGTTCGGGGGAGGGGAGTAAGACGGGAGAACTCCAGGCAACCCCCTGAGCCTCTTGAAGGAAGGGTGGAATCAATTAAGGACACGGTACCTGAACACAACACCTGCCAACACTTTTTCGGCTTGGTCCCCGATCACCTCCTGGCGCAGGTAATAGAGCATGCGCACTCTCAGCAGCACCCTGGAGAAAAAGAGTGAAGATTTGCTGCCAGGCGATGACACAGCAGGGGGACCTAGGCACCCTCTGCTGGGCTAGGCCAGGCGGCATCCCAAGCTTCTGTGCCTTTCAGTCACGAGCAAATATTGGAAGGGAGTGAGGAGGATCAGCTCCCCCGAGCCTGGGCACAGGGGACTGCCGACTGGGGCATGCACATGCAAGGAGTGGGATGGACAGGGGTATCCGCTGTCTCTGGAAGGTTTGTTTCTGCAAAATGGAAGGCAGGAGTAACCAGGGAGCAATGCAGACAGAGCTGCATCTCTGCCCACCTTTTGGGATAGACTGCAGATGAAACCACAAATATGGGAAATCACCATGTGCTGAAGAGAGGCAGTGTACTGTGGTTGTTCAAGAGTGTGGGCCTAGGGCCAGGGAGACCGGAGTTCAAATCTCCGTTCAGCCATGGAACTCACTGGGTGACTCTGGGCCTGTCGCTTCTCTCTCAGCTTAGCCTACCTCACAGGGTAAGTGTGAACAAGTAAAATAAAATTATACAGGCTCCGAGCATCAGTCCCTCTTGCCCAGTATCATCTACTGGGAGCAGATCTCCAGGGTCAGAGGCCAGGGAGATCTCTCCCAGCCCTATTACCTGATCATTTCAACCAGAGATCTCAGAAATCCAGAACCGGGGCCTTCTACATGCAGAGCAGGGCTCCACCTCTGAGCTACTGCCCCATCCTTAGCTGCCATGTTGTCAGAAATATGGGAAGCCCATCTTCTCTGGATGCATGCAGGTGGAGCTAGAAAACTGGAACCTGGGGCCTGCTCTCACTACCTATTGTGTCAAACTGGGTCTCTCCACATCCCAACTTACTTGTTACATTGGTGCTTGAGGTGTTTCTTGTAGCCCTCATCCTGGAAGAGCGTGTCTGGGTTGTACTTGCGGATCCACTCGGCTTTCTGGACGTCGAACGTGGTCTGGGACTTCACCTTCTTCCCCTTGCGGCCCCGTGGGACTGGGATGGACAGGCCTGCCCGAGGAACAGGAAGTGAGCTCAGAGCAGGGGCATGGCTCTCTAGGTACGACATGGAACCAGCGCAACAGGGATTAGGGTCATCCCAGCTTTTCATCATGTCATCATAAAACTGTCACCCACACCAACCAGTTTAGGAGCCCCCCTCCACGAAAGAGGGGACACCTCACATGCACCAGCAACATATATTAGCATCACATGAGCTCCGCCATTTTGAGTTTCCTAGAACCAAGACCACAACGCCCAACAAAATCCCATGGGGCTACACCTTGAGTGGTCTGCCCCAAAATGGCGGCTCTAGCTTGGCCAAGGTCTGGCTTCGCCCCTAATGGATGGAGAAAGAAATTGAAAAAAGCCCTCCACTTACCAGAGTGATTCTGGAGCTCCTTGGCTTTGCCATTCTCAACCGGACTGATGAGGTCCCAGATAAATCCCTTGATGTTCTCGTCACCCCGGTAGTGCATGAGGCAGTACACAAGGATGGCGCGGCAGATGGTCTCCACGTCCCGCTCGGACATTCGGCGCTTGAATCGCCCGTGAGACAGGATCTCCCGCCAGCGGCCCCAGCTGCCAGGCAAATCAGCCATGTCAGAGTTGTTAACACGAGTTAACATCTGTTCATCCACCCCCAAGCTATTATGGGACATATTCTAATCACCATAAGGGACATATTCTAATTAGTGAAAATGGTCTGTGTTCAGTCATAATGCAAAACCATGGTTTAGTGCAAGGGCGTTCCAACCTTGGGTCCTTGGATGATGACGCACTGCAACCCCCATCTGCCCTTGTGGCTGGGAATGATGGAAGTTGTAGTCCAAAATCATCTGGGGATCTGGGTTGGGAAATGCTGGTTTAGTGTCATGTGCACGAGCCTCAGACTTGTTCGCTTGCCACCACTTCCTCCCTCCTTTAAAGCTTCTATTTGTGGTTTAGAACAGACTGCAGTTCCCCATTTCATCTGAATACAATCATGATTCGCAAAATCAGTTTGACCAATTCAGTTATCAAACCAAAGTCCGTTACCTTTAAGATGTCAAAGCATGGTATGTTGTCTCATTTTATACAAACCACTGTTTCCTGGAGTCAGATGAAATGGGACACTGCGGTTGGTTCGAAGCAGCAAATGGCAGCCTCACATTCCCTCCCCGCACATGTGAGAGAAGCAAGTGACCAAAAGTGACCAAAGGTTTGCCATGGCTCATGCATGTAAGATTAAGCCATAACTTTGCGCTATGTATGAAACAGGCCACAGCATCATTCTGCGCTGCTTCTGAAATTGTCTTTTGAATTCATCTGTTCCATAAGATGCAAGAAGGGTGTTTTAAACACTGGCAGTTTTGAAATGTAGGGCAGTGCCTTATGTGGAGTCAGACCATTGGTCCACCTAGCTCAGTGCTGTCTACCCTGACTGGCAGCAGCTCTCCAAGGATTCAGGCAGAAGTCTTTTTCCGCTCTACCTGGAGATGCTGCCAGGGATTCGATCTGGGACCTTCTGCATGCAAGCAGATGCTCTACACTGAACTACAGTCCCATTCCCAATCTGGAAACATTTCCCTTTTCTTCAGAACCCCAGGAACTGTAGAGGATTCTGGAAATGTTCTAGGGAACACGTCAACCCACCGGAGGCCAGGTCTGTTGGGTATCACTGCCTCCCTGTTCACACTTGAAAGTGCACCCAGAACCACCCGACCCTCCACCCTCACACAACAATACAGCTGTGCACTGTACTGGTAGAGGTGAGCAAGGTGTCTTGGGGGAAGCTTATCCACCATTACTGCTCTACTACTTGAGGAATACTGACGAACTGTCAAAGAACCCCACTGTTTGGAAGAGATGGGATTTATCCCTATAGGAAGCTGCCTTCTACCAGATCAGATCATCAGTCCATCTAGCTCAGGATTGTCTACACAGACTGGCAACAGCTTCTCCAAGGTTGCCAGCAGGAGTCTCTCTCAGCCCTATCTTGGAGATGCTGCCAGGGAGGGAACCTGAAACCTGCTGCAGGCAGGTGTTCTTCCCAGAGTGGCTCCATCCCCCAAAGGGAATATCTTACAGTGCTTGTACATGCAGTCTCCCATTCAAATGCAAAGCAGGGCAGACCCTGCTTAGCAAAAGGAGGAAATTCTTACTTGCTACCACAAGACCAACTCTCCTCCTAAGGGTCAGTATCCATTTCTGTCCACGTCTACCTCCCCACCAAAAGGAAGGCCACATGTACCTCCCCGGCGCAAAAAAATACATGCTCAACTCAATCAATGATCTTCCCTTTCCCACAACCCTCCCACCACGTTGCCTCCCCCCATGCCACATACCCATAGACCAGCAGTTGTTTCTCCACCTGGAAGCAGTCCGTGCGCCCGTACGAGTGGTGGAGTGGGTGGTGGTGGCGGTCATGGCGCCGGGAACGCGGCCGGTCATCGTCGTCGCTCTCCAGGTCCGAGAACTCCACCAGGTCGTCGTCCTTGAGGGTGCTGAAGTGGCGGGTCTGCTTTCGCACCCGGGGCGTGTCTATCACCAGGTTGTTCTGTGGAGATGGGGAAACATCCAAAGTATGTCCCCTGGACCAATACTCAGCCCTTTGGCGGGATGTTCTCAAGAGCCAGTTCCCATAACTCAGGCTGATGCAAACTTGCAAGGCCTGTACCACTTCTTGTCATGGGGTTGGGGTGGGGAGGAAGCTGTTGAAGGCTCTCCCCCCCACTCCGGGCCCCATACACACATATATGAAACACACATGTATATGAAAGGGCTTCATGCACTTGGATGTGGGACTGCTGTGAAGCTTTCTTCTCTTTAAGCAATAAAGCCTTCAATTACTGGGCAACTTTGACACAGCACTGCCTTCCCAGGCCTGGCCTCCTCCCGGCATACCTTGCTGTTGAGCATCTCGAGGTCCAAGTCTGCCTTCTTGGCCCATTTCTGCCAGAAGTTGGGGTCATCCAAGGCAATGTCTGTCCGGTTCTCAGAAGCCACAAAGCTCGCCTGGGAAAGAGAGGAAGAGGAAAAGGTTGCACTGAGCAACTGTCACACAATGGATAGATATCCTGTTTTAATTTCATATCAATGGGTTTTTTAAAGCCACATGCTTGCTATTGTACTGCAGAGGCAGAACTTCATTTTGGAAACACCCCCCCCACCATGTGAGCAGTTCTGTGCAAGTTATTTTGAAACTCTTTGTTGACACATACCCACATGCTTTCTTCTTCCATTTCTTCAGCAAAGCCTCCCCAACTTTGCTATTATTATGTCAATCCCAAACATTTCCCCTCTCCTCTCCACCCACCCTTTGTTGCTCCAGCATAGATTATAAACTCCCTGGTACAGGGGGATATCTTTTGTGCTCTGTACAGCAAGGACGAGTAGGAAAGCGAACAGGATCTACAGGGAAATCTCTGGGTGATTTGCAGTATATCAGCAAGGGTTTCCAACTCCCAATTGTTCAACCAGCATGAAGGTTCATTCCCCACTAGTCTGCTAAAATGAAAATGAGATGGAGGAAAACCAGGAGTGGATTTTTGTGCAAAAGGAGGAGTTCCGTTCTGGGATGGAAAAATCCCTGGGCCAAGCATGTGTAAGGGGCCCTTGTCCTTAATTCCAAGTGCATGTCATCCTCCTCCTCCTGCCTGCTAGCACTATTTTGCACTTGCCTCCAACTGATGGACCTTGTGCTTCTAGTAATAATAAAAGAAAGTAGATCCCAGAAACCTGAAGTCTGCCCAGTCCTGGTGAACACCAGCTATAGCAAATTGCCTACACTACAATATCAATGCCCATCTCATTTTGCTTTCCATCCCACTATTTGCTAGCTCTCTGAAAAGATCCTGCATCTCTTCCACAGCCTATCTATGAAGATCCCTGCTGGGTCAGACCAAAGGCCCAGCTCATCCAGCATCTGGCCTTACACAGCAGCCAACCAGATGCCCACAAGCAGGGTCTAGAGCAGTGGTTCCCAACCAGGGTTCTTCCAGATGTTGCTGAACTACAACTCCCATCATCCCCAGCTACAATTGATTGCTGTCTAAGATGAAGGTAAAGTGTGCCATCATCAATTTTGCCTCCTGGAGCCCACAGAGCCCCGTGGTTTTCTTTGGTAGAATACAGGAGGGGTTGACCATTGCCTCCTCCCACGTAGTATGAGATGATGCCTTTCAGCATCTTCCCATATTGCTACTGCCCGACATAGGTGTTTCCCATAGTCTGGGAAACATACCAGCGAGGATTCGAACTGGCAACCTTCTGCTTGCTAGCCAAGCATTTCCCCGCTGCGCCACTTAAGGCAACTGATTGCTTGTCTACCACCAAATAATGTTTTAAAATGGAGGAGGGGTGAAGAAGGGATTGAGGGTACCTTGGCAAAGGTGGACCCCTTGCCCTCGCTCTCAATGGTGATGGTGGTGGTACGGCGGAGCAAGATCTGGTCAATATCCTCTTCGCAGAACTTGGAGCCCTCGTCATCCTCTTCCATGATGGCAGCGTAGGCTCCCTTGCGCAGGAGGTCCTCAATCTCCTTCTTGGAGAACTGCTGGATCTGGGACAAGAGGCAGCAACCCAACTGTTAGCAGACCCATCTCCTCCAACCCTCTTCTTATCAGCCACCCTTCCTCTACAGAACACAGAACAGGCATAGCCCTTCTTCTCTCCTCCACCACTTTTATTCTCATAACCAGCCTCTCAGAGACAGCAGCTAGGCCAAGGTCACCCGGAAACTGGGGCGGCCCTTTCATGAGGCGAGGCAGTCATCTCAGGAGACATATTACTGGGGTGTCTTGGGTGGCCAAAGCCTCCAGGTGTGGCCAACAGCTCTCCAGTTTGCCGCTTCCTTCCCTTCTGCCTCCTGCACCACATTCAAAGCTTGCCAGGGTCAGTTCTGAAAGGGGGCTGGCCCCTACCACGGGCAAAGCAGCATTTGGTGCCTTGTCTCAGGCACTGTGATACTTGGGTCCACCTCCACCCAGAAAACCTCATGATCAAGTGGGGATTTGAACCTGGGTTTCCCAAGTCCTAGTCCGACACTCTAACCACTACACTACACTGGCTCTTGACCACCGAGAACAGAAGTACTACCATAACCTTTGGATCAAGCCACACATCCACAAGATGTGGCCTTTTAAACAAATCTCTCTCTCTCTCACACACACACACACACACCACCACCCCAAACCTGGTATTAGAAATCGCACCCCACACTCAGAACAATTAGGACTAGATCTGCAGCCAAGTGAAGATTACGGGACATATCCAGAGACCACAATTCTGCTGCTGGGCCCCTTCTGCTCCCACCACCCCCCATCCCGCCAGCAGTGCTTACCCCAGCGATGCTGCCCTCTCGCCCACTCATGGACTGCAGGACGGCCTTGTCCAGCCCCAGCTTGAGGCTGGCTTTGTCAAACATCTCACGCTCGTAGGAGTTGCGGGTGATGAGGCGGTAGACCTTCACCGCCTTGCTCTGCCCAATCCGGTGGCAGCGAGCCTGAGCCTAGAGGGAAACCGAGGGATAGTATTTATGGACTGAAGATATTTAGGTGCCCCCCCCTTGCCCCTAGTGCAAGACTGCTCGTACAGAGGCCATCAAGTTGGTGGAGGACCCTAGAAAGGTGTATTCTCAATATAGGAATGGAAGGAGACCTCAAAAGAACCTGCCTGCTAGTGGAGTCAGAGGAGAGCATCCACCACTTAGAGGCTTAAGAGAGGGGGAAAGCCTACAAGACAGACTACAGGATCAATGGGAAACCCCAAAACACGGTCACTGGATGCCCAAGCAAGTCCCAGCTCTGAAGTAAAGCCATTAATGAGCTGAGCAAAGACACACCTTTCAAAATGGTGATTCTTTTCTATTCAGCAGCGGGAGAGCAACTGGTCTGATCTAACCCCAACACAGCATCCCTCCAGTGGCTGTTACTGGGGTCTATCTTACGTTTCTATTTAGATTTTGAGCCCTTTGGAGACAGGGAGCCATTTTATTTAATTTATCTATTTATTTATTATTTAAATTTTATATAGGAACATAGGAAGCTACCATATACTGAGTCAGACCATAGGTCCATCTGGCTCAGTATTGTCTACACAGATTGGCAGCAGCTTCTCCAAGGTTGCAGGCAGGAGCCTCTCTCAGCCCTATCTTGGAGATGCTGCCAGGGAGGGAAGTTGGAACCTTCTGCTCTTCCAAGAGCGGCTCCATCCCTTAAGGGGAATATCCTGAAGTGCTCACACTTCTAGTCTCCCTTTCGTATGCAACCAGGGCGGACCCTGCTTAGCTAAGGGGACAAGTCATGCTTGCTACCACAAGGCCAGCTCTCTTCCCTCGCTATGCAAAACGCTTTGAGAACTTTCATTGAAGAATGGTATATAAGTCTCATTAGGAGCCTCATTAGGAGTAAACAGGTCTAGGTCTGACCAGGGCCTGAGTGGAAGACTGCAGGCAGCCCCCGAATACATGAGTTGCCTAGGAAGAGAGTATGCTACCAGCATCAGAACAATTCTGGGGGTGTGGCAAAGAGATTCTAATTTTCTCATCACTCTCAGAAGAGCAGTTGAGATTTGTGCCCCGATTCGGCCAACCCTCCCTGGCCCCTTCTCTGTTTTCATTTACAGATGCCATATGCTACCCAACCGCTCTCTCTCAAGACAGTTTACAAAACTAACACACACCGCGTAAGCGCCTGGTCAGTGGAGGCTAGAGACAGCATACCTCCTGCCCTGCCTCTTGGAGCCGGTGCCCCCGATT
Source organism: Hemicordylus capensis (assembly GCF_027244095.1). Lineage (NCBI taxonomy): Eukaryota > Metazoa > Chordata > Lepidosauria > Squamata > Cordylidae > Hemicordylus > Hemicordylus capensis. Next base: position 8,985,652 of record NC_069662.1, on the reverse strand, counting down.
GGCTGGAAAAGGTGCTTCCTGTGGCACCTCCTGATCTCTCGGTGGCCGGCAGCCAATGATTGAGCCACACGACTTGGGGTGGTGGCAGGAGGGGAAGGTCACCTGCCAAGCCCCAGAGCCCTCCCATGACTGAGAAAGGCTCCTGTTGCGACCAAACAAGGCTGCCTCCCTTCCCACCTTGAATAGCTAAGCTGGAGAGGGAGGGAGGAAGAGGGAAGGGAGAGTGACCCAGTCAGAGCACAGCTCTGAAAATTGCCTCTCATTGCAGAGCAGGCAGGGCTAGAACTGGGGGAACCACCTCATAGAACACAAGAACAGCCCTGCTGGATCAGCCCCAAGGCCCATCTACTCCAGCATCCCGTTTCACACAAGTCACCCGCCAGGTGCCTCTGGAAAGCCCACAGGCAAGAAATGAAGGCGTGCCCTCTCTCTTGTGGTCGCTCCCCTGCAACTGGTATTAAGAGGCATTCTGCCTCTGAACTTGGAGATAGTTTATAGCCATCGAGAAAGACCTCTCCACCATGACAGCCATTGGTAGACCTGTCCTCCATTAATTTGTCTAAGCCCCTTTTCAAGCCAGCCAAGCTAGTGGCCATCACCCAGTGGGACCAGAAAACCCCAACAACTGTGCTCATTTGCATGGCTCTGTCCTCAGTCTGAGTGAGAAGAGTAACCCATTCAGGATACCCTCCCCCTCCACTCCTGCAGAACCATCGCATTGGTATCATAGTCTGCAATATTCAGAGGAGCCAAGAACAGCATTTACGGGGTTATTCCTGTTTTATTCTCACAAAAGCCCTGCGAGGAGCATCAGGCTGAGGAGGAAGGGAGGGAGAGAAGAACTCCAAGTCACCCCATAATCTCCATGGCCAAGTGGGTATTTGAACCTGTGCTTTTGCCCATCAGGCTCCAACCTGCAGGCAACGGAAGGTTGGCTTTCTGCTTGCAGCATCCCCCTCGTACCTGCAGGTCATTCTGGGGATTCCAATCAGAGTCAAAAATGATGCAGGTGTCTGCGGCCGTCAGGTTGATCCCCAGGCCCCCTGCCCGCGTGCAGAGCAGGAAGACGAAGCGGTCCGAGTCAGGCTTGCTGAAGCGGTCGATGGCAGCCTGCCGCAGGTTCCCCCGCACCCGCCCGTCAATGCGCTCGTAGAGGTACCTGTGCGAAAAAGAGGTGGGCCAGACATTCTTGAATGCGACACCGATTCTATAGAGTATGAGCGGCCAGACCTTATGGTACCAAGACTATACTGCACTCCTGCCTGCCTCTCCCATGCTCAGAAGGCTAGAGAAGGCGTTCTCAAACTTGGGCCTCTGGATAATGTTGGACTACAACCTTCCATCATCCCCAGTCACAACAGCCAAAGACTCACAAACATTTGTCCACTCACTGCAAGGCCCAGGGGCCAGTGGTGACCCCCATCAAGCCCTAAGTGCAACCCCCTGCCCAACTGCTTCTTGAGCTTGTGTGAAGCTTCAATCAAAGCTGGCACCCTGCAGTCGTCAGTCCCCCTGGCACCACATGGAGGTGACCGTTTCCTTTGTGCTGTGCCCAACGCCAGGATCCTCCTTTAGAACAGGGATTCTCAACTTTGTGAAGCCAAATGTTATTGAACTTCAACGCCCATAATCCCCTTTGGTTGCGGACTGTGGGAGTTGAAGTCCAATAATATCGGGGGTCCCCACATTGAGAATCCCTGCTTTAAAGGGTATCGGAGCCCTCTTGAGCCCCTGCACCATCTTGGAAGGCATGAACAGAATGCTGGGCAGTGTAGCCCTTATTGGTGCTTTCCTCCTAGAGCTCTTCAGAGAGGGCCCTGTATCTCTTAAAGGGCCCTCCTAGCCCTGAGAAAAGCACAATACTGCGCAGACGTCAGCACAGTGGAAGATGGCTCTCACGCTGAAGGTCTTCTTGCCAAAGTGGCCCCCGCTTGAAAAAAACGAGATTACTGCATTGGTCACATTTGCTTAATTCTTCTTTTTCTAACTCAAGTGGAATATCCAGATCTTGGCTTTCAGGGTAATGCAAATTTTTTGGTCCTGGGTCGCACAACTCGGTGCAGTCTCTCACCTCTTCTGAATGAGGTAGTCCTCCAGGATGTCGAGGCAGCGGACCATTTGGGAAAAGATCAGCACCTTGTGCCCGCCAGCCTTTAGTTTGGGAAGCAGCTTGTCGATCAGCACCAGCTTCCCGGAGGAACGCACCATGGCCTGCAGGGGGAAGTCGTGGGGCACGTGGTGGTGGCAGGAATCCCGGAACTCGGTCAGGATCTTCTCTTCCGCCCCTGAGTCAGGAAAGGGAGGGAGAAGCCGGACGGGGGAAAAGAACGGAACTCATGAAATTAGAGTGACAAGGAACCCAGAGCTCAAAACTTGAGAATACAGATTTTCAAACATGCAACCAAGAAGTGCTTTTTGTTAGAAAGTTGCTTTAAAAAACAACAACACTCAGACCGAAGCCCCTTTATCCTCACACTGCTCCTCACGTCAGCAGTTCCACCTCTCAAAAGAACTCAAGTCAATTTATATAAAAAAAGCCTAAGGGAAGACACCTTTCTGTACTTGCAGTTGAAAACTTGGGAAGAAATTCAATATTTCAAATATTTATTCAGCTATCAATACCAAACCCCGTTAGATTTTTTTTAGACTCAATTAAAATCTACCTTGTTAATATCAAGATTGCTTTGATAATCATGAGGATTATAAGTGGGGCTGGGTGGGTACGATAAATCCACATTTTAAAACTTATATACTACCTTTCGTTAAAAATGGTCAAGGCAATTTATATCTTAAAATCAAAACAATCCACAATAAAAAAATTATTTAAAAAGAGCAAAGACATAATTTTGTCTTTAAGACACACCTGTTTTCTCAGCCTTTTCGCCTAGAGATGTATATATCAAATGGCATATAAATATGATAATTAATTGAAACACTCTTTAACCCACTGTAAACAAAACCCCACACATAGAGAGAAGACATATAGTTCCCTGCCTGCAGGTTTTCCTATTCTCCAAAGGCATGCCTGAATGAACAGTCCTTGGTTGCCTACAAAAGGCAAGGAGGGAGGTGAGAGAATGAATGCTGTTGTTTTTGCAGAGAAGCCCATGAGAAATTACGACATTAAAAATGGTGTTTTCAATACAGATCCTCTTCAGAATCCCGTCTCCAAAATGCCTCTCGCCACCGCATAAGAATGAAATTGGCGGGGCAGGGCTTCTCAAGCATGGGTCCCCAGAGGTTGAACTACAACTCCCACCACGCCCGCCACAACGGCATTATGGCAGGGGATGATGGGAGTTGCAGCCCAGCAGCATCTGGGGACCCAAGTCTGAGAGCCCCTGGGGTAGGGGATCGTTGCCCCGCTGCAGCTCCACCAATCCTGTAACGAGCCTTTCTCTGGCCGTGCTGTCTTGCATCTGCCCACCCTGGGCTGTCTCCTCCAGTGCGGCATCCTTTCCACCTGCGCCAGACACCCCAGCTCAGCTCTCCCCTCCTGCAACCTACCGTTGATGAGGTAGGGATGGTTGCAGCACTTGCGCAGCTCCATCATGGTGTTGAGGAGGTTGGGCATGTTGCTGTGGCCCGCCCCTTTGGACAGGAAGTTGAAGTTCTTCTCCAGGATGGCCCGGTAGTACTTCTTCTGGATGTTGGTCAGCTCCACCTCAATGATGGTCTCCTGCTTGGGGGCCAGGTTCTTCTCCACATCCTCCTTCAGGCGGCGGAGCATCATGGGCTTCAGGATGGCCTGCAGCTTCTGCACCTGGATTCCATAATGAGCAGAGGCAAGTCTGTGCTGAATGGGGGGTCGGGCCAAAGTGGGGGAATTCAGGGGAGGGCCAGTGGGTCAAAAGCCAATGGCTGTTGTGGCTAGGGATGACAGGAGTGGTGGCCCAACAGCATCTGGGGACCTACGTTCAAGGACCCCTGGAGTAGGAGGAGGAGAGGGAGGGGAAGGAGATGGAGGGAAAAGAGCTTGTCCTGGGGTAGCAAGCATGACTTTCCCCCTTTGCTAAGCAGGGTCTGCCCAGCTGCATTTGAATGAGAGACTACATGTGTGAGCATTGTAAGATATTCCCCTCAGGGGATGAAGCTGCTCTGGGAAGAGCAGGAAGGTCCAAGTTCCCTCCCTGGCATCTCCAAGATGGGGCTGAGAGCGACTCCTGCGTGCAACTTAGGAGAAGCCACTGCCAATCTGTATAGACAATACCGAGCTAGATGGACCAATGGTCTGACTTGGTATATGGCAGCTTCCTATGTTCCTAGACAATACGGGGCAAGATAGCCCAATTTTTTATTTAGCATATTTGTATATTGCCCACAATTCAGGTCTTTGGGCAGTTTATAATGAAAAAACATTGTTTTAATCAAAGTTAAAACATTAAAACAATTTAAAACAATGATATATTCTATGTGTCTAATTAAAAGCCTGGGGTGAATAACTGTGACTTAACAGCCCTTTTAAAAGCTGTCAGAGATGGGGAGGCTCTTCCATTGGTGCTGAGCCTTTGAAATGTGCTCCCCGATAAATGTCCTGCCCCTGAGTAAGCAACAGATGAGCTGGTGGCAGCTTCAGAGGGACCTCCCCAGTTGGTCTCAACAGGCAATGGAGCTCATAACAGAGAAGGCATTCTCTTAAATATAAAATATAAGGCAGCTTTGTGTGTTCATGAGACCAAAGGAAGGTAGGGTGAAGGCTCTGTACCTGCTCCTCAGTTTTGAGGTCACCAAAGTCTTTGAGGAACTCCGATTCCGAGGGGAACTGGGATGGCTCGAGGAAATGCAGGAGGCTGAAGAGTTCCTCCACTGTGTTCTGGAGTGGGGTGCCAGTCAATAAGACTTTGTGCTCCTAGAAGGGGAAAGTGAAGGACATCACACAGATGCCGAGACTAGACCTTGGCAGCACCACAGGAAGCCAAAGCTAAATTGAAGAAAGAAAGAAAAAAGGCAGAATACCAAATTCTGTGCCTGCACAGCATTGCTGTGGGACCATGGAAGCACAGCCCTGTCCATGGTACTGAAGTCAGCTGTACAAAGAGGGCTGTTGTGTACTTCGTCGACCCATCATACACAAGCAAGCATCAAGTTCAGTTTTCCCTTTGTCGCTAGGAAGGGATGCAGGAAGAGACAAGAACCCTTACCAGGTCCATGTGCTTGAGACTGTCCAGCAGTTTGCAGTTGCGATTCTTAAGGCGATGGGCTTCGTCAATGATGACGCAGCGCCACTCTATCTCCCTCAGCTCGGGGCAGTCCGACAGGATCATCTCAAAGGTGGTGATCAAGGCATCGAACTTGTACGCTCCTGGGATCAGGCGACCCTGTTGGGGACAAAACAGAATGGATCCAGACACACAACAGGAGCAGGTAGGAATTCAATGAATCTCTGCTGCCTGCTCCATCCATAAACTTGGGCCTGGTAGTCCTCATTTATTAATTACATTTTTAGACCACCTCACCCAGGAGGCTCAGGGCGGTTCACATAAATAAAACAGATAAACGCAAACAACCCATTAAAAACTATGAACGTTTAAAGCAGCCCTAGTCCTCCTGGTTGCTAAAGGGCGGGGGGGGAACAGACAATCTAGCCAGCAACATACAAAAACTATGAAGGGACAGGTGAGATTGTGAGGATGCCGTACGATCCTGGATAGGCTCTCCATAGAAGAGAAAAGGATACATACACACATGGACACACGCTTAACCCCCCCAAGAAACATTTCAGTATCTGCTGAAAATATATTGTTATTAATCCCTTTTTAAAAACTCACACAATTTGACTTTTTAATTTTTTAAGCGTGTTTGCAGCATCTTGTTGTACGCCCCAATTCTGGTCCCCTTGTGCCGCTACCACAACCTGGTTCCCTCCCGTACCCGCGAGTCCTTGCAGTACATCTCGTACTGCTGGATCATCTGGCGGGAGGCAAGACTGCCGTGGTACACGATGGTGTTCATCTCGGTCCAGGTGTTGAATTCCCGCTCCCAGTTGGTGATGGTGGAGAGAGGGGCGATGACCAGGAAGGGCCCCCGGATGCCCACGTTGTACACCTCCTGCAGGAAGGCAATCGACTGGATGGTTTTGCCCAGACCCATCTCGTCCGCCAGGATGCAGTTTTGTCTGAATGGAGACAGAAGGGGAGATCGTAAGGCAGCAGCACCGATACTTCTTTGCCAACTCGCCAAACCTCCCCATCCATAAAATGAGAATATTACTGATTTAGTGAACTGCATATATCTCCCTCCCACTGTAACACATAAGTGCAGGATTTGGTATTACTGTATTCACCCAAACAGCAGATGAATCTGAATTTAAGACCCCTTAAAAACAGAGGTTCTACCTGTATTTACCCAAAAGGAAGGGGTCTCTGAATTTAAGATGACCCCGATTACCAACATCAAATAATTGGACGGGGGACGGACACGGACGGACTAGTCTTGGATTCAGATAAATACAACAACAGGTGCAGAAGAGGGCAACCAAGATGATCAGGGGCCTAGAGCACCTTCCTTATGAAGCAAGGCTACACCACCTGGAGCTTTTTAGTTTAGAAAAAAGATTGCACGGAGACATGATAGAGGTCTATAAAATCATGGATGGTGTGGAGAAAGTGGATAGAGAGAGATTCTTCTCCCTCTCACATCAAACTAGAACCAGGGGTCATCCCATGAAATTGATTGCCAGGAGATCTAGGACCAACAAACAGAAGTACTTTTTCACCCAACGCATAATCAACTTATGGAATTCTCTGCCACAAGATGTGGTGACAGCCAACAACCTGGATGGCTTTAAGAGGGGTTTGGATAACTTCATGGAGGAGAGGGCTCTCATAAGCTACTAGTCGGAGGGTTGTGGGCCACCTCCAGCCTCAAAGCAGGATGCCTCTGAGTACCAGTTGCAGGGGAGTAATAGCAGGAGAGAGGGCATGCCCTCAACTCCTGCCTGTGGCTTCCAGCGGCATCTGGTGGGCCACTGTGCGAAACAAGATGCTGGACTAGATGGGCCTCCTTGGGCCTGATCCAGCAGGGCTGTTCTTAGGCACTCATTTCACCATCCAAAGAATCTGGCATTTTGTTTTTAAAACAAGCAGCTTTCAAGCCCTCAAGAACGTTGACTAACTTGGTAGGACCACTGCCTGTTGAAGCTGGGAGTTGAGGATTTCCAGGGATTAAGGTGGGATCTCCGTGCTCCGACATCTTTCTTTGACCAGGTATGTTTATAGATTAAAAGCAGGGGTTCTTAAACTTGGGCCCCCAGATGTTGTTGGCCTGCAACTCCCATCTTCCCCAGCCACCATGTGGCAGTCCAACAACACCTGGAGGACCCACGTTTGAGAGCCCCCAGGTTTAGAAGGCACAACTCAGGTAAGCCTTGGCATAGAACAAGGCCATACAACCTTGGTCCTCCTGCAGTTGTTGACCTACAATTCCCATAATCCCTGCCTGTTGGCCACTGGGGGTGGGGATTATGGGAGCCGTAGTCCAAAGCTCTGCAGCGCTGGAGTACAAGGTTGATTTCCTGATTTAGTACCCAGTTCACAAAGCCTTGCCAAAAACAGCAATAGGACGCCATACTCAGCCAGGCCTTCCCTTTCTGCTCATATCCCTCTCCTTCCTTGGGCTCACCTATTGTACCAGTTGAAAAGCAACCAATTCACCCCCTCGAGCTGATATTCTCGCAGCTGGTTGCCGTTCTTGTACTCGTGGGACAGCTCCAACTTCTTCCAGGAACCTGCCTGGGGACGGGCCTGGAAGTAAAAGCATTAGACACACATACAGAATGGGCCCTGTAACTGACAAGATGGACCTCAATCAAATAGTTTGAGGGCTACTTGATTCAGACTATGATGAGCACCGTTGGATCAAATGGAGGTCCATCTTGTCCTAAACAGGAACAAGATGCCCCTGGAAGCCCCTAAGCAAGTCTTGAAGATAGCCTGTTGCTCTCCTGCCAAAAACGTGAAGTCACCACTCACCACTCGTTTGAGCTCGGGGTGTCTCGACTGGATGCGTTTGAACTCCCGGACTTTCCCCTCGTCCACATCTTCCTTGAGTTCCCACGTGCTGTCCTCGTAAGGCAGCGAACACCACTTCACCAGATAGTAGATGACGGGCTACACACCATTCAAGAAACAGACAAAAGACACACACTTACTGCCAGTTTTTTTTAAATGTACTCTAGTTCTATAGATTTTTCTATCCATGTGCAGTGCTGCTCACAGAACGCACAAAGCAATACACACACATTACAACACACTATGGACACAGAAAGAAGCAGCAGAGCAAAGCAGTGAAGCACTGTTTCAAAAACAGCATCATGACATCCTTCAGCAAAGTCTGCTAAAGGTTGCCATTTTAATTCTTGCGTTTATCAGTCAACTTGTGTTACTTGAAGGAAAAGTGTCTGTCTAAACAAGTCTTTAATTCTGCCAGAACGTGGGAGGTTGTGGGCCTGACGGAGCTCCTTGGGAACAGCATACCACGATTTCAGTGTCGCCACCAAAAAGGCCCTGACATTTCTCATGCCCATCAGCTGTACCTCCAAGGGCAGCAGGACAGAGAGAACCACCTCTGGAGCAGATCTCAAAATGTGGATGGTTTAGGAGGGTGTTAACGAGATCCTTAAGTTCTCCGCAAGGAAGGGAACTTGTAACAGAGATTCCCAAATGTTGACTACAACTCCCATCATTCTGGTTGCAATGATCTTTGGCTGGGGATAATGAGAGTTGTAGTCAATATCTGGGAATACCTGTTACAGAGAACATTGGTCAGCACCTGCTTGGAATGCAGAGCACCCCCTGCCCAGAACACCAACACACCTCGCCATTGTCCTTGTCGATGCTGTGTGACTCATCCAGGATACGGTCAACCTCCACATAATCTGGGTTGAAGGGCTCTTCGTCCTATGGGGAGAGAACACAGAGGGCATGGGCGAGGCTGGGCACATCTGAATTGTAACAGGGGATTTGGCTTGCTAAAAATTTCAGATCCCAGTTCAATTTTAAAACAACAAGCTAAGCTGCAAGTCCCTCTGATACCTCGTGGAAGAAGTGCCTCATCTGAGCCATTTTGGTTTTAAAGCGCTTGAGCTTCTGGTGAATCCGCTTGTCCTTCTCGAGCTGAGCGATGGTGGCCCATTCACAGTGCAAGTAAGAACTAGGGGAAGATGGATGGACAAGAGGGTGGAGTGGTGAGCAAAGCACACATTTTGAAATAGGAACCTCTAGGCCAGGCCTGCTCAACTTTGGCCCCTTAGCTGTTTTTGCACTACAACTCCCATAATTCCTAGCCACAGTAGCCAACAGGGTTATGGGAATTGTAGGCCAACATCTGCAGGAGGGCGAAATTGGAGCAGGCCTGCTCTAGGCCCACCCAGAAAGTGGTACATTGTCAGCAAAAATGAAACCCTCTTGGTGTGGTTCAAATCCCTATACTGTATTTACCCGAATCTAGGTTTCCCCCAAGTTTTTTGGTATTAGAAATAGGGAGGTTGTCTTAAATTCAGAGCTGCTCCTTTTGAGTAAATTCAGACCTGCTCCTTTTGAGTAAATGCAGGTATAACTGGTATTTAACCTTTACTTTTTAAGGGCGTCGTCTTAAATTCGGAGTCTTCTTCAATTCAGGTAGTTATGGTAGATATCCGAGGCTTAGGATCTTTGCCAGCCTTTGAAGGAGCCCTAAACATGCATCTTTTTAGCCTGGCCTTTAGCGATTTTTAAATGGTTTTAATTTCCAGCTGTTCTTAATGGGTGATTTATTTTGTTCTTACTTATTTGAACTGCCTAGAGCCAACTGGGTGAGACAGCATTAAAAAAAATAAAGAAAGCAAATAATTAAGTTGCATGTGCAGCACTGGTTCATGCAGTCTCTCCTGCTCTGACAAAATTCATCTATTCCACCCATTCTCAACCTTGGGTTCCCAGATGATGTTCGACTACAACTCACATCATTCCCAGCTACAATGGCCTTTGGGCACTGTAGATGGGGATGATGGGAGTTGTAGTCAACAGCTAGGAACCCCTGATCTATCCATTGTTTTGGATTATGAGAGGCCCCCTTCTCAGATCTTTTTGCTTGCTTCCCATCCCCTTCCACACCCAGAAGCTCCTTGTCCTTGCCTGTGGAACTAGTCCCAACCTGCACGGAAGCCATGCATGTGTGGGCGTCGCACAGTGGCAGCTAGGAAATGCCTCACCGGTGTGCAGTCATAGTGGGGGTGGAGAAGTGCCACCACAACAGAGGAGCAGCAGATATGGACCTGCTCTCCATGTTAAAGGAGCTGTGTTAGTCCTCAATTTTAAAGGGATGTGCCTGTGATTCGGACGTCGAATCACATTTCAAGCACATCACTACTATCTTTTGGCCTGAGTTTGTCATATTCGTTTCCACCCCACCCACTTCCAAATGCTTCCACAATTCCACTGCTCATCCTTCCCAACCAATCCTGCCCCTTTTTGTACTGCTTACTGTATTAACCCTCCTTCCAAACTCTAGCCAAGCTTTACATAGATGGAATGGCATTTGCCTGCACTCTTCCCTCCATCCATTTCCCCCGATGTCTATTTTCGTTGGGAAGCTCCTTGGGGACAGGGAGCATCCTACATTACCCAAGTGACTCTGTGCACCAATGACCAAGTGTAAGAAACAACCAGCCTCCACTGGGCCGCAAAGTTGTAGGTATCAAGGAAACAACATGATACTCACTAGTTCTTGTATTTGACAAAAAATTCTTCGGCCTCTGTGAACTGCCCATTGGGGAGCTGCAGATTGGGGTGGGGAGGGGGGAAAGAGGGGATTAGAGCACAAAACAGCAAGGGTGGTGGGGGAGAGACTTGACCTTGACCACAAACAATGGTGCGGCCACACCTGGAGTACTGTGTACAATTCTGGTCACTGCATCTAAAAAAGGACATTGCAGAACTGGAAAAGGTGCAGAAGAGGGCAACCAAGATGATCAGGGGCCTAGAGCACCTTTCTTATGAGGCAAGGCTACAACACCTGGGGCTATTTAGTTGACAGAAATGACGGCTGTGGGGAGACAAGATAGAGGTGTGGAGAAAGTGGATAGAGAGAAATTCTTCTCTCTCACACATAACACTAGGGATCATCCCATGAAATTGACTGCTGGGAAATTTAGGACCAGCAAATGGAAGCATTTTTTCACGCAATGCATAATCAACTTGTGGAATTCTCTGCCACAAGATGTAGTGACAGCCAACAACCTGGATGGCTTTAAGAGGGGTTTGGATAACTTCATCGAGGAGAGGTCTATCAACTGCTACTAGCTGGAGGGCTATGGGGCACCTCCAGCCTCAGACACAGAATGCCTCTGAGTACCAGTTGCAAGGGAGTAACAGCAGGAGAGAGGGCATGCCCTCAACTTCTGCCTATGGCTTCCAGCAGCATCTGGTGGCTACTGTGTGAAACAGGATGCTGGACTAGATGGGCCTTGGGCCTGATCCAACAGGGCTGTTCTTATGTTCTTCAATGGAAGGGGCACAAAAACGGCTGCTTCTGTTCTGAACAAGGCTACCTGTTTGGGTTCATACCTGACTCTGGCAGATTAAAAATAATATTTCATAAATTTCCATATCATAGCTTTACCTGCAGCCTGAAGTTTATATACACACACACACACACACACACACACACACACACACAGCATCATAGTTACAATGAAACTGAAGCAGGCTCACAAGGCAGTGTATGTACCTTGCGAGAAGCAGCTAGAGAGCTGCAGGGGACACGTCCCATCCCAACACCCCCAGGAGCAGAAAAGCAGACTCTCACCTCCTTCTTCACCACCCGCATGGAAAGCACTTTGTCCACGATAGCAGCGTCCTCTTCGCTGGGGTTTTCCTGTTGGAGGTAACAGAGTAAGAAGAGAGAGTATTAAGTTAAAAAGAGCTTGCCACCTCATCATTTTCTCTAAGCTGTTTGTATTCAGAGGCCTCTGGATAGGGAGGTGCCACTTACCATAGACAGCAGCCACTGACAGATCTACCTTCCATTAATCTGTCTAATTCCCTTTAATCCACGCGTTCTGAAACTGAAGTCCCCACATCATTCCCTCTAAAGCAGGCCTGCTCAATTTAGCCCCCTCCCCCCACTGTTTCTGGACTACAACTCCCATAATCCCCAGCCACTCCCATAATCCCCAGCCAATAGCCAGGGATTATTGGACTTGTAGGCCAACATGTTCAGGAGGGCCAAAGCTGAGCTGCCTTGTTAAGGTGTGCGTGCACACATGCGTGCCCACACACAGGTTGTGTTTTTTTTAATGTCCACTCAGTTAATTTTAGATCCTGCTCAGATTGAATCAGGAAGGCCCCGCTATGAAAATATTATTATTATTATTTATTTGATTTGTATACCACCCTTCCAAAATGGCTCAGGGCGGTTTCCAATTAAAACAAACCACTAAAAACAGCAAAGAGCTAAAACAAATTAAAAAACAACACAACAATTGACAATTTAAAAACATTTTAAGATAACAATTAAACAATTACAGTGATTAAAAACCCCGAAATCGGGTTTTCAATTTTAAAACAGACCAAATATTAAAATACAGGCACACTCCCTGCCTTGACACTGCTACCCAGAACAAAACTCATTACGTACACAGATGAGAGAACACTGCTCCCCAGAGGTTGCTGGACTGCAATTCCCACTATCTGCTTCCATTTGGAGGAAGGGCACAGCACCAGGGACGCGGCTGCCACACTCACCACAAAGAACTGCATGGAAGGCAGAGCCTCCCCCTCAGGGATGGGTTCCGGCACGGGAGGTTCGGGGGCTGGAGGCTGCTCGGCCTTGATCGGCCCCGTTACGTCCAGCTCCTCGTCGTCTTCGTCATCTGTGATCTTGATGTCTAGATCCTCGGTGTACTTCTTCCGCTTCACCTGCCGGTTGGAGCGCCGCTTCTGCGGTTGGGGAAGGAAAGCACAGGATAAGGGCCCGCACTCCACACAGCTATCAATGATGTTTTCTTCTCCGTGTTGAGATTCCCCACGGGCAGAGAACATGGCACCGACAAGTCCAACGCCCAAGCTGCAAATAGTACTGTTGAATATACTGACCAACTGAGTGTCAAGAGCACCAAGGTGCTTGAAGCAAACCCCGCCCCCCCAATGGAAAAAAATCAAAGAAATGGGGGTG